>NC_092266.1:12078256-12180756 GCF_036320965.1 Panulirus ornatus | reverse complement strand
AGGAAGCGGCGCTGAGAATGACCCTGAGGAAGCGGCGCTGAGAATGATCCTGAGGAAGTGAAGCGGCGCTGAGAATGATTCTGAGGAAGCGGCGCTGAGAGTGACCCTGAGGAAGCGGCGCTGAGAATGACCCTGAGGAAGCGGCGCTGAGAATGATCCTGAGGAAGCGGCGCTGAGAATGACCCTGAGGAAGCGGCGCTGAGAATGATCCTGAGGAAGCGGCGCTGAGAATGATCCTGAGGAAGTGGCGCTGAGAGTGACCCTGAGGAAGCGGCGCTGAGAATGATCCTGAGGAAGCGGCGCTGAGAATGACCCTGAGGAAGCGGCGCTGAGAATGATCCTGAGGAAGTGGCGCTGAGAGTGACCCTGAGGAAGCGGCGCTGAGAATGACCCTGAGGAAGCGGCGCTGAGAATGATCCTGAGGAAGCGGCGCTGAGAATGACCCTGAGGAAGCGGCGCTGAGAATGATCCTGAGGAAGCGGCGCTGAGAATGACCCTGAGGAAGCGGCGCTGAGAATGATCCTGAGGAAGCGGCGCTGAGAATGATCCTGAGGAAGCGGCGCTGAGAATGATCCTGAGGAAGCGGCGCTGAGAATGACCCTGAGGAAGCGGCGCTGAGAATGACCCTGAGGAAGCGGCGCTGAGAATGACCCTGAGGAAGCGGCGCTGAGAATGATCCTGAGGAAGCGGCGCTGAGAATGATCCTGAGGAAGCGGCGCTGAGAATGACCCTGAGGAAGCGGCGCTGAGAATGACCCTGAGGAAGCGGCGCTGAGAATGATCCTGAGGAAGCGGCGCTGAGAATGACCCTGAGGAAGCGGCGCTGAGAATGATCCTGAGGAAGCGGCGCTGAGAATGACCCTGAGGAAGCGGCGCTGAGAATGACCCTGAGGAAGCGGCGCTGAGAATGATCCTGAGGAAGCGGCGCTGAGAATGATCCTGAGGAAGCGGCGCTGAGAATGACCATGAGGAAGCGGCGCTGAGAATGACCCTGAGGAAGCGGCGCTGAGAATGATCCTGAGGAAGCGGCGCTGAGGATGATCGTGAGGAAGTGGCGCTGAGAATGACCCTGAGGAAGCGGCGCTGAGAATGACCCTGAGGAAGCGGCGCTGAGAATGACCCTGAGGAAGCGGCGCTGAGAATGATCTTGAGGAAGCGGCGCTGAGAATGATCCTGAGGAAGCGGCGCTGAGAATGACCCTGAGGAAGCGGCGCTGAGAATGACCCTGAGGAAGCGGCGCTGAGAATGATCCTGAGGAAGCGGCGCTGAGAATGACCCTGAGGAAGCGGCGCTGAGAATGATCCTGAGGAAGCGGCGCTGAGAATGACCCTGAGGAAGCGGCGCTGAGAATGACCCTGAGGAAGCGGCGCTGAGAATGATCCTGAGGAAGCGGCGCTGAGGATGATCGTGAGGAAGTATGGATGGGGTTATATCCTCCCGTGGGATGAGAGATGGCCAGAGGTTAGTGTAGGTGGAAGGTCAGAGGGTCACATGTGTCGCACCCTGGCTGGTTCATGGGTTGTCACCACCTGTTGGTGGAAGGTCAGAGGTCGCAGGTCGATGAGGGGGGTGTGTGTGACCAGCCCCCAAGGGGGAGGAGGCGCCGCTGACCTGGGGGGGCTGGACGTGGTTTCGTTGGGTTTTACGAGAGAGGAAATAAGAATCGTGTCATCAGAGATGGAGCACCCGAGAACCCCTCTTGAGCAGATATATTTTGGTCATGTCGTTGCTATATACTGGTCATCACACAGTGCTTAATGCCGTTTGCAGTAATGGAAGTCAGTAATTGAAGGGGCAACCCTGAAATACACTTCTACCTCTCCGTCAGCGAGGGGTGGAAGCAGAGAAATACGAAGCTGTACAGAAATTACCAGACGGAAACGGACGACGAACACCACCACCGTCATCATCACGTCTCCAGAACTGTGTGAAAGACGTGGGAGTCATAATGTCTGATGTGTTTTACCTCCGGCGAACACGACGCAGCAACCGACGGGGCCTCTCTGAAAGACGACGGTGCGCTGTGCGGGTTTATACGAACCCTCGAGGACACGCGGGGCGACACAAAGTGGCGACGCTCTACAAAGACACTCATATTTTTCCAGAATGGGGAAAAACTGCTGTGTACTCGCCTCACCCCCTTTCAAAGACGGGGGCGAAATTGCCGAGTCAGAAAGTGTGCAAAGACCTTGTTCCCAGTCCACGCTGACGCCTACATGCATCTGAGCCGCTGGGGGACCACCAGGCCTGTAAGCCCCACGATGCAGACGGGGAGAGACATATTAATTTAAAAGGCTGTTGAATATTACCGCTGAAATCAGAAGGTGCGGTATGGTATGTCAAATGCAACACCGTGGTCATCCGGAGGCTTAAACTGTTCGAAGCATCGCCCTCAGCCATTAGGATCACCATGACCTGTACGGCGGAGACGTATGGCAGAGGCTCTCGATAAACGGTATCGCACCAGTCTGGATGTGGTGGCTATATCGGTCACGACTTGCGGCCTCCAACAGCCCGACTGAGCACGGAAGCCACACAGCCAGACGACCTCGGGAACCCAACGTAACGCACACGTAAGATATGCCTTGAGTGAGGTTCCGTCGTGGCTCTCTCTCTCTCTCTCTCTCTCTCTCTCTCTCTCTCTCTCTCTCTCTCTCTCTCTCTCTCTCTCTCTCTCTCTCTCATACAGTGCCAGTTGAAGTCTCACTGCCGGTGGGGTGAGTGGTGAGGGCGGCCTGTGGCGCGGTGGTACAGAGGCGGGAGTGAGAGTGAACACACTGAAGGGTAAGCCAGTCTGACAGTTAATGAATGACCCACGGCCTTTGGGTCATCCCTACAACATTTGGGTCTCTCCCACAGCACGTGGATCTCCCCAAGAACACGTGGTATGGGTCCTCCCCCCCCCCCACACAGCACGTGGGTCTCCCCAGCGGCACATAAGTCACCCCAACACGTGGTAGGTCCTCCCATCCTCCCCCACCAACAGGACTTGGGTCTCCCCAACAACTCGTGGTGCTTTCCCCCAGCAGCAAGCACATAGTTCTCTCCCAACAACACGTGGGTCTTCCCGCAATACCACAGGTACGTATCACCCCAACTTGGGTACGTGTCTTCTCCTCCCCAGCTGTCGTCCCCAGCACCACAGCAACAGGAAGTGCCAACCTTCCCTTCCCACCACCTGTCAACTGACTCCCCGATCACCCCACCTGAGGGATAGTTGGCCACTCTCCATTCCTTGTAGGGATAGTCTTTTAAAGGCTCAGTTTCCTCATGAATCATTTTATCTTTCTGTTGAAAGCTGTTAATCGAGGTACGGTAGTACGGTAGCCACAACGTGATCGTTACTCTAATTTGGAACTGAGAAGCCACTGGCAGTGGAACGCGAGGTCTTCCTGCTGCGCCTTCTACTGGTGTCTTAAGCAGTCAGTGTCGTGGCAGGGTGACACGAGGTCCTCCTGCTGCGCCTTCTGATGGTGTCTTGAGCAGTCAGTGTCAGAGTAACGTGAGTTCCTCCTGCTGCGCCTTCTGCTGGTGTCTTGAGCAGTCATTACCATGGCTGGGTGACATGAGGTCCTCCTGCTGCGCCTTCTGATGGTGTCTTGAGCAGTCAGTGTCAGAGTAACGTGAGTTCCTCCTGTTGCGCCTTCTGCTGGTGTCTTGAGCAGTCATTATCATGGCTGGGTGACACGAGGTCCTCCTGCTGCGCCTTCTGCTGGTGTCTTGAGCAGTCATTGTCATGGCAGGGTGAGACGAGATCTTCTTGCTGCGCCTTCTGCTGGTGTCTCGAGAAGTCAGTGTCAGAGTAACGCGAGGTCCTCCTGCTGCGCCTTCTGCTGGTGTCGTGAGTAGTCATTATCATGACTGGGTGACACGAGGTCCTCCTGCTGCGCCATATGCTGGTGTCTTGAGCAGTCATTATCATGGCTGGGTAACACGAGGTTCTCCTGTTGCGCCTTCTGCTGGTGTCTTGAGCAGTCATTGTCATGGCAAGGTGACACGAGGTCTTCATGCTGCGCCTTCTGCTGGTGTGTCAAGCTCGAGTAATGTTTTTGGTGGAGTTTGTTGTAGTTTAGTAAGGTACAGCTGCTGGGAAGAGGCTTTTTTTTCCCTCCTCCCGTTTGATAAGCGAGTGTGCAGTGAACATATATACTTGGTGTGATAGGATAATACTATATAAACGTCTTAGTTTTCCAGCTCTTGGATCGTATCTTTGGAAATGAGGTTGTTTTTGATCATGTATCATTTTCCCCAGCAAGTATACCGAAACATCAGCTTAACGTCTTGGAGGTAGAGCCAAACAGACTTTGGGAGAGAAACAGACGAAGTGCTACCCTTACCCGTGTTGGCAGCAGACAACGCTGGGCTGGGGAACAGACCAAGTGACTCCCTCGCCTGTGTTGGCAGCAGACAACACTGGGTTGGAGAACCGACACCTGAGGAGTGAGTGAGCACCAGCGTGGTGCATCTCTCTCTCTCTCTCTGTCTCCTTCCTCACGCCCTCCCCCTCGTACATCAACACCTTCCCCCACCTTCAGTACCTATACTATCCTCATCTGGATGGTCACTAGGCGAAAAAAGGAAGGGGGTGTTGGACGGGGGAAGTGGAGTGGATAAACACAAGATAGAGTGTGTACAGGTGTATGTACGGTGCAAGGTTTCACTGTAGCGTGTGGATGGTGCGCTGGACACAGTGTATTTTTTGTGCCTTGTTTATATACCCTCTCGGTGGACTGGAGGCGGGAGGGTGTAGTGATGTTCTCTGTTGGTTTAGAGAGGAATGTACCAAAGGTTAGCAAGGTATTGTTCGTTGTGCGAGTCGATGGATGACCGGAGCCTCCTTCAAAGGCTCTGTGGCCCCGGTGGGAGCCAGGTGTGTCGCATATCAGTCTTGCTGTCGAGGTTTTGAACTCGCCTGTTGGTCGTGTCCGCTTTGTCCTTTTACTCTCTTGACATATTTCTCGTTCGGTGTCTTTTAAGTGTGTATCAGCTGTTTTAATTTCAAGTCGGTGATATTCTTCGAAATTACAGATGGTAAGGGAAATGTTTTCTTGAGTGACGAATCGTATGGAGTTTTATTATACATCCTCTGCATCACCACCATGCATGAGGCAACCTGAGTGGGTACTGGGCAGTACTCAGTCCAGTACGGGTCGCATACCTCGACCAAGTTGAATTTCGGCCTCTCCAGGAGCTGCCAGGGTCCGTAAAAGCTTGTCACGACCGCTCTACATTGCGCGCCTCCTTTGTGCATATGGCGGACCATTCAGCCTCGTGATGTTAGTTTGTGGTTTAGCATTTCCACGGCTCTCGTGGTGGTGTGTCTGGTGTTCGATACGTGGATGGTGTGGCTAGGTTTCACCAGCAGCACAGTGATCGTGTTGTACCTTTCACAACTCTTGTCACTTGCCGCTGGGTCGCTCCCGATGCCCGAGACTCGATAGGGTGTGTGTGTTCGCGGCGTGTTTCACCGGGGGCTGCAGTGTGTGAGTGGCGTCCTCTGCAATGAATATGGCCGTGTTCATGTTCCCAACTGGACGTGAGGGGCGGGAGGGGGCGGGTACCTGCCGTGTGCCGTTGTAGATGCCGTTGGCGACAGGACGCCGTTTTGTGGGACCTCCCTCAGTAATGGAAATGTTGGCGACGTGTGCGGGTTTATGGTTATTGCGGCGTTGGGGTGGTTAAGGAAATTACACAGTAATCTCTCGGTAATTTGTGGCGTGCCTGACTGTCGCAGTTTAGGTCGGAGGCTCGCTCGTCCACACTTCGTCGAAGGCGATGGCGATTCCAGAGGGGTGCTTTTGAGCCATCTGGGGACCAGGTTGATTCAGGTTATATCGGCTGGTGCTCCCGTCTTGATATTACGGGAATTAATTCTTTCGGTCGGGTTCCCTTGAGGAGGGAGGGAGGTGGGTTGTGTAAGTCAGCCAGGCATTGTAGCTGTCATTGCTGGTGTTGTCTACACCCTCATGTATCTGTGTAGGGGGAGGTTATCCTGTGTGGAGCGTAGTGGTGTGTGTGCGTGTGGACGGTGAGGAGGGAGGTAGTGAGGGTCAGCACCTGTGTTCTGTGTCCCCTCCATCATGTCCCCTCCCTGGTCCGCTACCTCTCTGGTCCACCATCCCTTTGGTCCACCACCTCCGTCTCCTCCTCACCTCGGGGTGTTGTTGATGTTGGGCCAGCCTTCAGTAGTCACCCACCTCCCTCCATTTCCTGCTTCCCAATACAGCCTCTTCTTCCCCCTGCCTCCCGGCACTCCGCTACCCCCCCCCCGGGGAGCCCTCGTGATCGGCTACAAGACTTAACACCCGAATTTTCCGAAGTACACAAGTGCCAGGCTGGGCAATTTGGCCACCTGCTGATCGGAGGGGAGGGGTGGAGGGACAGGACAGGTGGTAGAGGAGTGGGGGTAGGTGTAGGTGGTGGGGAGAGTTGATGTAGGTGGTAGGAGAGTGGGGGCATGTGCAGGTGGTGATGCGGAGGGGAGGTACAACGTGTGATAATAAGACGTCACACATTACTGGTGACGGACGTGTTGCTCAGGTGGCCCACACGTTGTACAGTAGGGTTGGGGAGACGGGAGTATATTGACTTATGTGCCTCTTTTCGTGTTCATTTTGAGAGCTTATAGTTTCTTTCTTTTTTTTTTCTGTGGTTTTATCTTAAAAAAAGACCAATGGGTCACGTCCCTCGAAGGAGATCCTCACGTCTCGTCACTCACGTATGAGAGAGCATGAAATCTCAGAGCCTTAGTGACTTCCTCTGGCATGCAGTTCTTCCTCCTTCAGGCACGGTAGGACGGTCCTTTGGCATTTGAACCTGACACCTAAGGACCAGGTCAGAGTTCGCGCCATCATACCACTCCGCTCGAGGGTCATACCGTGATACTCAAGGGTCGTAACGTCGTGTCAAAGGGTCGTACCCTCGTGCTCAAGGTGGTCGTACCCTTGTGCCAAAGGGTCGTACCGTTTCGTGGTCAGGGGGTCGCTTCATCGTGGTTCGAGAGAGAGTAAAGCCATCCAACCGATAGGCGTGGATGCACGGGTCAGCCCCGCTTGGCATGTGGGAGTGTGTCACCCGTGGCAGACGCTGCAGAGGCCCACACCCAGAGGCTGAAGTAAACTGATCGACAGGGTAGCTCAAGGCCAGGAACCTCCTGCGAAATATCACTGACGTTATTCTGCCGGGCGATAACGGGTCAGAATGTGCGTCCAGCTGGAAAGCTGAGGTGTGGGTCTTTCTGAAAGACCATGGTCGATACTCTCTTTTTTATTTCGTGAACTTCCCAGACACTCTCGGGAACTTTTACAACTGGACAGCCAAAGAAGGAGCTTGAATCACCCGACCCTAATTATTGTAAGGTGTCTGGCCTGTGGTGTAGGTGTTGGGGCAGGGATGAGGGAGGTGCAGGAGTTATGGCAGTGGAGATGGAGGTGCAGATGTTGGGGCAGTAGAGAGGGAGATGTAGGTGTTGTAGCAGTAGCAGTAGATGCAGGTGTTGGGGTAGTGGAGAGAGAGGTGCAGGTGTTGAGGCAGTAGAGAGGGAGGTGCAGGTGTTGGGGCAGTAGAGAGGGAGGTGCAGGTGTTGGGGCAGTAGAGAGGGAGGTGCAGGTGTTGGGGCAGTAGAGAGGAAGGTGCAGGTGTTGTGGCAGTAGAGGGAGTTGCAGGTGTTGAGGCAGTGGAGAGGGAGGTACAGGTGTTGGGGCATTAGAAGTAGATGCAGGTTTTGAGGCAGTAGAGGTAGATGCAGGTTTTGGGGCAGTGGAGGAAGATGCAGGTTTGGGGCAGTAGAGGTAGATGCAGGTTTGGAGGCAGTAGAGGTAGATGCAGGTGGCTGACATGTGCAGCCACCGGACCAGGAGAGACGGGGGCGTAGCTGAGTGGCTTGTAAGGGTGAGGGAATGATCCGCGTTACGTACACAGGATCACCGAGGTGCTAGGCAGGGGTTACCACCTCCTGCACACACACACACACACACACACACACACACACACACACACACACACACACACTGGCTAGGACGGACGGTGGGCACACGGACGGCTCGCCTACCTCCCGTCCTGGGACAGTGGTTGGTGCCCTTGGGGCTAGAGAAGAAATAAGAGCACCAATCAAGGAGAATGGCCTTGCGCGTTTCTAAGCTGAAGCATTTCCACAAACGACCTTCCTTAAGGCGCGCTCGCCCGCCCAAGAAAAAAAAAAAGGAATGCGGTAAAATCCTTGGGCTTGCCAAGTCATCCCCGCCCGCTAACTTTAGCTGCTTGATGCCGATCGCATTGTTGGCCTCCGATACCTGGGGTCAGGCGCCCCCCCCTTCCCCTGAGATGTGGCCCGTCGTGACCTTCACAGGCAGAGGTGGTCGGACCAGCACCGTTGCAGTGATCCCCACAGGTGAGAGTGGAGGTCTGGTGGTGTACTGTTCGCATCCAGCTTGACATCTCAGGTGTGGCACAGCTCAGGTGTTGCACAGCTCAGGTGTTGCACAGCTCAGGTGTTGCACAGCTCAGGTGTTGCACAGCTCAGGTGTGGCACAGCTCGATGACAGATGTACAACTTGATCGTCACACACACACACACACACACACACACACACACACACACACACAACACACGCACCAGTATGACAGGCGCGTAGATTGGCAGGGGAGTCCCTCCTCGTTCAGACTCGGGCAGCCCCGGGCCTCAGGTCTTGAGAATAAATCCATGTATCGAATCCATCACGAGGGCCTGCCTCCAGCCACCGCCGCCACAGCCTGCCTGCCTGGGTGGGTGGGTGCGTGGTTGAGTCGGCAGCTGGAACACGTACGTAGTGCGTCAACCCCGGGGGGCAACTGGCGCCCCGTCTGTGAAGATGCAGATGGCTGAAACACCGGCCGTTCTCAATGTTTTCGTCTCATCGGCTATACCGTTGGGCATGCGTACATTCTCTCTCTCTCTCTCTCTCTCTCTCTCTCTCTCTCTCTCTCTCTCTCTCTCTCTCTCTCTCTCTCTCTCTCTCTCTCTCTGATTGATCATCCGATGACGGGGTTGCTGACTCATAATTTTTTTTGGGAGGAACACGAGAAGATCTCCATCCCGACAGACAGACGGTGGAACATCAAAGGAGGGAAGGCTTGCTGGCTGGTTGAGGGTAGGTAGCGGCCAGGCCTCCCTGGTTCCTGGTCAGGTTGGCCAGTGCTCAGGCGTCCGTGCGTGCCTGGCGACGCTACGCCCCGAGCTGCCTCTCTCTCTCTCTCTCTCTCTCTCTCTCTCTCTCTCTCTCTCTCTCTCTCTCTCTCTCTAGCTATCTATCTATCTATCTCTGCCACCTGTTCAAGTACGCAGACGTGGGAACATCTGGTGCAGTTGTTGCATCTGGGATTAGGTGACTGTGTGTGTGTGTGTGTGTGTGTGTGTGTGTGTGTGTGTGAGTGTGTGTGCAGGGTCTCTTGTCACCTGAGAGTCAGCGATCTGCTGACTCAGTAGACAGTCATGTGACCAGCTGACGAGGCAGTCATCAACCACGGTAGGATCAGCTGGCTCCCAGTAAACAAACCCGCAGACCAGCTGACGCATAGGAAGGAACGAGAGCGTCGAGTGACCCATTCCACAGCGGACCGGCCATGCAGCTGCGTCCAGCCCGTGTTCCGACATTAGACAATGACTGTCTTGGGATTGTTTCACACGTCGTAGTGGATTCCCCACAGCCGTGAAGGATAACAGGAGAGCTGTGAGGTGAGGAGGAGAGATGATGTCGCTGGAAAGAGGTAGTGACAGAGTGTCTCTGTTCTGTCTCGTACATAGGGTGGAAAGAATTGAAATTCGTATGACAGAACTGTCATTGAGAGGTTCCTAAATGATTTAGTAGCATTAGCGGTATAATTAGTAGATGAACTGGAAAATGTAGGGTGGTTGAATAATTAAGCAGTTGTAGTGGAATATTTAGCGGGTGGAGTGGAAAAATTTAGGTGGTGGTAGGGTACCATTACGAGCTGGTGTGTTGAGCACGGTGGTGGGTGTTGGTGGCTTGCAGCAGTGTGGCTATAGCAACAATGTACAGATGTAGGGTAGGCTGTAGGTGGGAGAACTGTTCACAGTACATGGGCCCCCGCATCCACTAGTGGTGCAGGAATGGCGAAGGGCTCCTTATGTATCGGGTGTGGGTGTTCTGCAGGGTCGATGTATAGGAGAGAGAGGAGGGTTCCTTATTCATCGGATGTGGGTGTTCTGTAGGGTCGTTGGTTAGGACCGAGAGCGAGCACACGGCAGAGTAACCTACGTGGTTTGGTGGGAGGCACTGGCATCCTGTTGTCTTGCCTGCGTTACGTACGGTGGGGGAGAAGTCTCACCGTGACGTCATGTTGATGGACCGTCTTCCTTGTGGTCCTGAAATCAATGGCCGTTCCCTCCTGCAGCGGAATCCTCCCGCCGGCGATCTTCGTCGGTTGAGTCACTGCTGCCCCTCCGCCCAGTGTTCACGCAAGGTCTTGGTTTTAGGAAGCTTGGCCAGAGTGTGTTTAAACACCGATTGCCTTTCCCCGTCCGTGCTCTTATCCCCGTTACCAGGAATTAGGGACTCTCTCGTGGTCATAAGTTCGCTGGCTATCCTGTTAGTTGGTAGCTTTGCTCGTTCCGTCTCCCCGCCTGTAGAGAGCCAGTGGTCCAATATAGGTACTAGACATGGACGAAGTTAACTTCATAAGCACGACGATGCGACCCATAGGCACGACGGTGCGACCTATAGTCACGACGGTACGACCCATAAGCACGACGGTACGACCCACAATCATGACCATTGGGTACGAGAAAGATAACCTCTGACCTGAGGCTGAAGCGTCAGGTCAAAGGTCATTCCATTTGGGTCATACCGTCGTGCTCAACCGTAGGTTTGTGATTATGATACAATATGGTCGACTATATAGCATGCCACATGTTCCCAGTGTGGGTGTGTGTGTGTTGTGTGAGTGTGTGTGTGTGGGTGTGTGTGTGTATTGCGTGCCTCTAGAACTACCTACACCACGATAACTGGGAAAGCCGCTGCTTCGCTGTATGACTGAGATCAGGGAAAGTGATGGGTCTCTGGTTAGAGAAAGAGCATGCGAAGTGTATCGTCGTGTTTACATTTTACACATCCACATGTGGTCCAGGGAGTCACTCCACCCTCACACAGGCCGTCCAGCAGGTACGGTACTTTTAAATTGTGGTGTAGAGGGGAAAAAAGAGCAGAGTTTCCTCGTATGGTAATAGTCTTTAATTGGACGGAGGTAATTAGTTCCAAATTATGATCTGATAGAGGGGCTGGATTGGAGGTTGGGTAGCGTCGGTGCTCGCCAACCGCAGTGCGTGTAACCAGGAATTTGGGTATTATGGAAACTGTGTACATATGGGTGTTACCAGACTCCGCCTGCTCGAGGTTACACCGCGAGCGAAAAGTCGCCTATGGCGAGGCTGTATCATCGAGAGTACAGTTTCGTCAAAGACCTTCTCTCTCCTAAGGAGTCCACGTTTCCCTGCAATTGGTAGTAGCGCAGCCCTGGGCTCCAGGAGCCTTTAGAAAAATGTGTGGAAGTCGAGAACATTATCTCGGAAAGCAAAAATGGGTATGTTTGAAGGAATAGTGGTACCAACAATGTTGTATGGTTGCGAGGCGTGGGCTATGGATAGAGATGTGCGCAGGAGGATGGATGTGCTGGAAATGAGATGTTTGAGGAAAATGTGTGGTGTGAGGTGGTTTGATCGAGTAAGTAACGTAAGGGTAAGAGAGATGTGTGGAAATAAAAAGAGCGTGGTTGAGAGAGCAGAAGAGGGTGTTTTGAAATGGTTTGGGCACATGGAGAGAATGAGTGAGGAAAGATTGACCAAGAGGATATATGTGTCGGAGGTGGAGGGAACGAGGAGAAGAGGGAGACCAAATTGGAGGTGGAAAGATGGAGTGAAAAAGATTTTGTGTGATCGGGGCCTGAACATGCAGGAGGGTGAAAGGAGGGCAAGGAATAGAGTGAATTGGAGCGATGTGGTATACAGGGGTTGACGTGCTGTCAGTGGATTGAATCAAGGCATGTGAAGCGTCTGGGGTAAACCATGGAAAGCTGTGTAGGTATGTATATTTGCGTGTGTGGACGTGTGTATGTACATGTGTATGGGGGGGGGGGTTGGGCCATTTCTTTCGTCTGTTTCCTTGCGCTACCTCGCAAACGCGGGAGACAGCGACAAAGTATAAAAAAAAAAAAAAAAAAATATATATATATATATATATACACACATACACATACACACACACACACACACACCCACACACACACACACACACACACACACACACACCAGGTATTCCCACTCCTCTGTCCTTTTTCAGTACACAAATCCTTGAGCTGTTCACCATTTCCATTCATTACACTGAATACCCCATACCCCACAAATTACTCTCAGCTGCCTCATTACTCACCTTCGTTTTTAAATCACCCATCACTGATACCCGGGCTCTTACGTTTAAACTGCTAACACATTCACTCAGCTGCTCCCAAAACACTTGCCTCTCATGATCTTTCTTATGGTCAGATGCATAAGCAGCAATAATCGCCTATCTCTCGCCATCCACTTTCATTTTTACCCACATCAACCTGGAGTTTTCTTCCTTACACTCTGTCGCACACTGCCACAACTCCTGCCCCAGGAGTAGTGCTACTCCTTCCTGAGCTCTTGTCCTCTCATCAACCCCTACCTTAACTCCAGAGACTTTTCCAAACCATTCATCCCCTTTACCCCTGAGCTTTGTTTCACTCGAGCCAGAACATCCAGGTTTCTTTCCTCAAAAATACTACCTATCTCTCCTCTCCTCTTGTTTACAATCACACACATATAGATACCCCATCCTGAACCTTCGAGACGGATGAGCACTCCCTCCTTGGCTCTTTCTTCTAGTCCGTTTTGAAATAGAAATACATACGTATGTCACATTTTACTGATTACGTAGGGGATTATCTCTGTTAGAATTACATTTGGGGATGATCACTTGTTATGAACCCAACAATTACATTAGTGTATCTCTCTGGGTATGAACCAGCAGTTGTGAGTGATGTTGACGTTGATACGGCGCGCGACTTCGTTTGTCGTAATCATTTTGCGAAAGCACAGTTTGATGCTTGCGACTGGCGCATTCCTCCCACCCTCCTGCCAAGGCTGGTGTACGGATCCTCATCACTGGCCACCGTGTCTTAACATGTTACTTCCCCCTCACCATCAGCAGCATACTGGCCTGAGTCACTACTTCCACGAATGATAGAGACACTGTTGATGAGTGACTTTGCCTGATTTGAATGACCTTGCAGACACGTCAGCCCCTCCCGCCTCCTTGCCCTCGTCAGGCACTGGATTGAGGTACGGGAGACAGAAGGTGTTTTAATCCAGTGTGCTTCCCATAACATTGACCCTACCCACTTTCCTACCTCGAGACGGCGACACTCGTCCGCCGGTCGCTTTGCTGGCTGACCCGCCTACACACCCGCTTGGCTCTAGCCACACACCGCCAACGGTAGCGGTCGAGTCTGTGTTGTTTCTCTTCGAGGATTAAAGAGGAGGTGTTCTGAAGCAGCTGTGTTGCTCTCTTTAGATGATGTCACCTCCTGCTGGGGAACAGGGACGGGTTAGGTGTGGGTGACTTTGCACCATTTGATTTTGGGGCAAAATTGGAGTTGTTGAAGTCTGGCTGCATCGAAATTCACTGGATCAAAGTAAAGTGGGTTTTCAGAAGTAAACGTAATTGAACCTGGTTTATGTTCCTAAAGGTAATTGAGCCTGGTTTATGTTACTAGACGTAACAGCCTGGTTTGTTTCTAGACGTAATTGAATCTGGTTTATGTTACTAGACCTAATTGAACCTGGTTTATGTTGAAGTAAGTAAGAAAATTCACTATATTGGTCAGGCGTCAAACCATGCCCTCGTTTATCTTGTGTGTGTGTGTGTGTGTGTGTGTGTGTGTGTGTGTGTGTGTGTCTGTTACGGGGAGAGTTTTACACGTGTTGCCATGTCTCTTAAAGATGTTTTATTTATCATGTCTTTAAGTATACAGGTACGTATACACACCCCAGCTTACGCGAGTCCCAATGCGGAGGATGAACAGCTGGGTTGGCTATGGGCCGACTGCCCTCTCCGAGACTGGATGTAGAGCCTGGTAGATTGGTAGGTCCCAACGCTGACCACTGCGTGCTTGGCACGTGTGTGTATCCGTGTGCGTAATTTTATGCTTGTCCTTTGCCTATGCGCGCGCACGTGTGTGTGTGTGTGTGTGTGTGTGTGTGTGTGTGTGTGCTCGTATACCTGTACGTTTACGTTGGACTGCTGTAGACCGTGTGAGTCTCGTATGAATTTCTTTCCCTGCGTTGAATGCGGGCCAGACCTCCCTCGGTAGACCCGCTCATGTGTGCACCTTTCATCTCTACGCCATCGGCTGTCTTTTCCTCGACCGTAAACGAGTCTAAAGATCTTATATCATCTTTTCCTGACGTTGTACAAGACAACCGGAGCAGATTACTTACGCTACGGTATTAAAAGGTATTAAATTCCTAACGTTATGTGTGTCTGTAGCGAGCAGTCTTGTGTTTGTTTAGATTGCTCCCCCCGAACTCCCCATTCCCCAGGCTGGTGTGCTGTGGATGAGTTGCCATCTTTACGCCAGAGGCGTTAATTAATATACGACTTACGCTGGGGGGAAACCATGTGTAACGCTACACCGCTTGCCTTTTGTCCTTTATGCCATAACACCACCAGCGCTGGTGGTGTCTGGTAACACACACTTGAATACACGGAAGATTTTTGCTTGGAATATTTACCATGCTCGCTTGCCTGGCTTTGCAGGTCGGGTTTCTCGCTGTATTACGAATGATCTGCTCTTTCCAGTGTGTGTGTGTGTGTGTGTGTGTGTGTGTGTGTGTGTGTGTTTTATTCCCAGTTTATGAGTACATCCTCGGGGTCTCGTTTGTTTAATCCTTTTCTCTCACACATCTTTTATATATATATATATATATATTTCGACCGTCACAACATTTACCACCACTCTTCACTTGGCTTGCTCCAGGTATGCACTGTGCTGGACCAGAGGGAGTCTCCTCTGTCTCTTTCCAAACTCCTATTTCGCGAACGTTTTTGCCTACATGGGTCACTTCCTTTTCACTCCGGTTTCGAAGTGTCCTTCCGGTGCTTCATGGAATGCATCAACAAGATGAAACGCAAATAAAGGAATATATATATATATATATATATATATATATATATATATATATATATATATATATATATATACACGAATATAGTGCGCATGAACACGCACTTCCATATAACATACAAACCTTCAACATCCATGATCGAACCCGAGACCGCTGTCCCCGCCTCCTACGCAGCGGTCTCAGGTTCGATCCTGGCTGTTGGAGGTTTGTATGTTTTACATATATATATATATATATATGTATGTGTGTGTGTGTGTGTGTGTGTGTGTGTGTGTTCCTTGGGGGCTAGAGTTGGTAGGGTAAAAGAATGGATTATGGATAGTACACTTTATTATGTGAGAAAATGACAGACTATATATATATATATATATATATATATATATATATATATATATATATATATATATATATATAGCCACTGAGGAAAGGTGTGGACGCTGTCAGAGAGAGAGAGAGAGAGAGAGAGAGAGAGAGAGAGAGAGAGAGAGAGAGAGAGAGAGAGAGAGAGAGAGAGAGAGAGAAGCGATTGGTTCACATTACTTGACGCTGCCCAGCGATGATGGCCTCATTCAAGAAATGGTATTAATTAACAGCTAATGATTAAAACATCTACCGGCCACCCTCACCATATATATATATATATATATATATATATATATATATATATATATATATATCTTTCTTTTCATACTATTCGCTATTTGCCGCATTAGCGAGGTAGCGTTAAGAACAGAGGACTCGGCCTTTGAGGTAATATCCTCACCTGGCCCCCTTCTCTGTTCCTTCTTTTGGAAAATTAAAAAAAAAAAATGAGGGGAGGATTTCCAGCCCCCTGCTCCCTTACCTTTTAGTCGCCTTCTACTATACGCAGGAAATACGTGGGAAGTATTCTTTCTCCCCTATTCCCAGGGATAATAAATAAATATATATATATATATATATATATATATATATATATATATATATATATATATATATATATATATATATATATATATATATATATATATATATATATATATATATATATATATATATATATATAAAACGAGAGGATTTTGTGTGTGTAGACTGGTAGATGAAAAGCATTTGATGAATATATTTTTTGGGATATGAAAGGCAAACAAGAGTGAGAGGCGGAGAACACTGTGTGAGCAACCAAGTGGTTAGGCCAGTGTGACGCCTTACTCATATCTGGTCCGTTCCTGTTCTGGGCCAATGTGACGCCTTGCGTTAGACTTGGGATATCGAGAGATGACTTGATTATTATTAACGTTGGTTAGGTTGGAGGGGAAGTTACGGTAGGAAAGGATGGGTTAAACGTAATTTTGGGGATAAACTTCATGGTATAAGGCCTCCGTCGCGTGGCTAGGTTAGTGTTGAGTTTGGTTAGGATAGGTTAGGTTAGCAGAAAGAATAGTTCTCTTTTTATATATGTATGTGTGTGTATGTGACCTCCTACTCTCGCATATGCTGGCGACCATCTTACGTCATATACGCTACTAAAACTGAAGGGGTTCGACCGAAAATTAAATAAGATCGACAACGATATAATTTTTGCGATACAGATTCCAGTCCTCTCCAGTGGTGGTGGTGGTGGTGGTGTGGGGTGTTGAATTCGGTCGTTCGTGCACTGAAGCAGGGTTGGAATCCCGGCTGACGTTCACCCACTACACACAGAGTCCAGGGATCAGAGGTTACTACAGACGAATGATGGGTCTTCCTCCTGCAACCTCAATGAGTCAGTTGTCTCCTGTCTGAAGACCCCCCACCGCTGGTGTTCGTTCGCGCTCCCACGGTAAGCGCTGAGCGACAGCCCTTGCTTCATGACAGCTCCCCGTCGTAGGTCCTCGTAGGTAGGTAGGTACTCTCGAGATTAGTAAGGTAGACTACAAGGACTGTAGTGAGCTCTGGTCATGTCGTAATTACCCTGGCCAGAATGTAAGCGTGACACATGGAGGAGAAGAGACTCGAGACTGAAATGAACGAGACAGCGGGGAGCCATAAGCGGATCTGTCCGATCTCGCACGATCGTATTAGAGGAGAGACAGAGTGCGGGAGCGAGCCTTTTGGTTGACGTGACCGGGTTAACGCCTCGCATTCCTGCCTTCTCTTTACTCCCTCACGCTCCCTACAATTTGTACGATCATCAGCAGAATTATTTTACAAATTATCTTTGCTTCGTGTCGTTTAGCGTCGTGGAGCCCTTCCCACGGCGCCGTCTGAAGGCTTTCGAGGCGTCGGTAAATGAGTAACCCATCGAAGTAGGTGTAGAAAACGAGAATTGTATACGGCCCGAGAGCGTGCAGGTTCCCTGAGTTATATGGAACGCTGGCAGGGATTGTTCGTGTATTATGTTATTCTTTTTGCCTTCATCCATTTCTGTCGCTACCCCGCCCCCGCAGGAAAATAGCATCGCTATCCCCTGCTTCAGCGAGGCAGCGCCAGGAATACAGACAAAAAGGCCACATTAGTTCACACTCAGTCTCTAGCTGTCATGTGCAATGCACCGAAACCACAGCTCCCTGTCCACATTCAGGCGACGCTGATGGCCGACCTCTAATGACCCTGGCTGTTGATAGTCCTTAAACCCTAAATAACCAGTCGACCAAGGAAGCACGAGGGTGTAGCGGAAGACTCGTGAATAACCTCGTTATGGAGAAGGTCGGGTCTGCTCGCCCCCTCCCTCTCCCGACAGACGTGTCGCTATCATATTCGCATCCGTGTGTCCTAACGTTAGTTATGTGGCATTAGCGTTATAGATATAAATTATCTATTTAGTTTCTCCCCCCTCCCAACCGGTTGGGCTTGTGTGTCTGCCAGCCACAGATTTTACACGAGTGGCGCGTGTCTTGTAACTGGTCACCACTGGTTATGATTTTCACTGTGTGTTTGGTTCAGTTTCACAGGCGAGTAGGGGGACGTATTGCACATTTACGTGTGGCTGTTCATAGACCAGAAATTTGTACATTCCGGTTTGCCAAATGGCGTCCTAGCTACGTCTCTTCGTTGTATATCAAGTGACTGTTATATTTTTTTTTCTTGTATCTTCCCTGATGATATATATATATATATATATATATATATATATATATATATATATATATATATATATATATATATATATAAATATATATATATATATATATATATATATATATATATATATATATATATATATATATATATATATATATATATATTGAGCGATCGGGGCCTGAACATTCAGGAGGGTGAAAGGCGTGCAAGGAATAGAGTGAATGTGGTATACCGGGGTAGACGTGCTGTCATTGGATTGAGCCACGGCATGTGAAGCGTCTGGGATAAGCCATGAAAAGTTTTGTGGGGCCTGGATGTGGAAAGGGAGCTGTGGTTTCGGTTCATTACACATGACAGCTAGAGACAGAGTATGAACGAATGTGGCCTTGTCTTTTCCTAGCGCTACCGTACGCGCGCGGGAGGAGGGGGGTACCATTTCACGTGTGGCGGGGTGGCGATGGGAATGGATGAAGGTAGCAAGTATAGATATGTACATGTGTCTATATGTCTATGTTTGTGTATGTATATGTATGTATACGTTGAAATGTATAGGTATGTATATATGCGTGTGTGGGCGTTTTTGTATATACATGTGTGTGTATGCAGGTGGGTTGGGCCATTCTTTCGTCTGTTTTCTTGCGTTACCTCGCTAACGCGGGAGACAGCGACTAAGTATAATAAATGAATAAATATATATATATATATATATATATATATATATATATATATATATATGAGAAACTTGGAGATCTTTCTTAAGTTTTGGGTTATTTGCGTAAAACAGTAGATTCTGGTGATAGTTTTTTTGTTGGTTTGATAACGCTTGATGAACTCCTTTAGCACGACGATACGACCTAGTGCAAGGTGGTACGACTCGAACACGACGGTACGATCTTTGGTTATGATGGTCCTGTCTCTGACCTGATTCTAACGGGTCACGTCAGAGGCCAAAGGCCATCATGGCCAAGAGGTCGTGCCGGCCTGATCATGGGTCGTACCGTCGTGATCAAGGGTCGTACAGTCGTGATCAAGGGTCGTGCCATCGTGGTCAAGGGTCGTACCGTCGTGATCATGGGTCGTACATTCGTGATCAAGAGGTCGTACCGTCGTGATCAAGGGTCGTACCGTCGTGATCAAGAGGTCGTACCGTCGTGATCAAGGGTCGTACCGTCGTGATCAAGGGTCGTGCCGTCGTGAGCAAGGGTCCTACAGTCGTGATCAAGGGTCGCACCGTCGTGATCATGGGTCGTGCCGTCGCGATGAAGGCTCGTACCGTCGTGATCAAGGGTCGTACCGTCGTGATCAACGGTCGTACCGTCGTGATCAAGAGGTCGTACCGTCGTGATCAAGGGTCGTACCGTCAGACCCAAAGTTGTTAAATGGGAGTCCACCGTTTTCTACGCATTGTCGAAGTAGAGCATTACGTCACAGGGGACTGCCTCATGCCACAGTGTAATGTATTACGCCACAGCGTCCTGCATTACGCCACAGCGCCCTGCATTACGTCACAGCGTCCTGCATTACGTCACAGCGTAGTACTGCATCACGTCACGGTGTAACACGTCACAGGTTCATGGTAAGTTGGTAGATAGCGGTAGGCGGGCACCGACCAGGGAGGCAGTGCTACCCAGCTTGGGTATCTGGGTCGGGAGGGCTGGTGCAGTGAGCCAGCACTTTAGTGGCTATCAGGTTCCCCTCCAGTGGCCCAGGCTGCCGTCTCCTCCCGCCTCTGACTCACCCACACGTGCGTGTCCCCGGCGTCCATTCCGCGAATGTTTTCGATCTCTCCGTCTCGCACGTAACTCCCGACAGCACGTAACTCGCTGGCGTAACTCGCTCCTCGTAACTCGCGAGATTATCATTTTTTTTCGTGCGGTGAGCGAAAGTGAGTCCTCTCTCTCTCTCTCTCTCTCTCTCTCTCTCTCTCTCTCTCTCCTCTCTCTCTCTCTCTCTCTCTCTCTCGCTTAATTCCCTTGCCTCTCTCACTCTCTCTCTCTCTCTCCTCTCTCTCTCTCTCCTTCTCTCTCTCTCTCTACTCTCTCTCTCTCTCTCGGCCTTAATTCCTTTGCTCCTCTCTCTCTCTCCTCTCTCTCTCCTCTCTCTCTCTCTCTCTCTCTCTCTCTCTCGCTTAATTCCTCTAGCTCTCTCTCTCTCTCTCTCTCTCTCTCTCTCTCTCTCTCTCTCTCTCTCTCTCTCTCTCTCTCTCTCTCTCGCTTAATTCCTTGCTCTCTCTCTCTCTCTCTCTCTCTCTCTCTCTCTCTCTCTCTCTCTCTCTCTCTCTCTCTCTCTCGCTTAATTCCCTTTGCTCTCTCTCTCTCCTCTCTCTCTCTCTCTCTCTCTCTCTCTCTCTGCCCTTCTACACTGCTGGACTGCCAGTACTGTTATAGGATTGCCAACATCGCGGTGTTGCCAACACTGCGAGGATGTCAAGGCTGCCAACACCACAGGGCTGCCAACACTTGCAGGGCTACCAACACTTGCAGGGCTACCAACACTTGCAGGGCTACCAACACCACAGGGCTGCCAACACTTGCAGGGCTGCCAACACTTGCAGGGCTACCAACACTTGCAGGGCTACCAACACCACAAGGCTGCCAGCATCACGTACTCCACCCCCGGGCTACAGATGACGTCATAATGTCAACAGACGATCGCACCTCCCTCCTCCTCCTCCTCCTCCTCCTCCTCCTCCTCCTCCTCCTCCTCCTCCGCCTGGGTCTGGCCTCCGGGGGGAGGGTTACGTTACGGGCGTTATTCGGTGACGGTGTCGGTCGGTGACGAGACCCTCGTGGCCTCTCGGGTTCCGCTGTGTGCATGACTGCGTACTTGGCTGGGACTCAGTCAGACCCATCTTGACGCAGGATCACCGCCTCCTCCTACACCTTCTAACACAGCGCGACGAGGGTCAGGACATTTAACCTAGTTAAACATAGTAGCAGAGTCTCTAGGGCAGGATGTTAATCTCCTGGTTAAGGTGCTATCGGACCGATGATGATGATGTTAACTATGTTAAATTGTTCGGCACATCGTCACGCTGGTGTCGGATGTTATAGCGAAGCGAGGGTAAGTTTGAGGGTCATACCCTCTCACTAGAACCTCCTTGTAGATCCAGGTAGGCCATGCCCACCCGCTGTACCCGCCCAGGCCATACCCACCCACCTGACCCACCCAGTAGACCCAGCCAGACCAAACCCACCCACCAGACCCGCCCAATCCATACCCACCCACCAGACCCGCCCCGTCGACCCGCTCAGTCCATACCCACTCACCAGACCCACCCAGTAGACCTAGCCAGACCAAACCCACCCACCGGACCCGCCCCGTCGACCCGCTTAGTCCATACCCACTCACCAGACCCACCCAGTAGACCCAGCCAGACCAAACCCACCCACCAGACCCGCCCCGTAGACCCGCTTAGTCCATACCCACCCACCGGACCCGCCCCGTCGACCCAGCCAGACCAGACCCACCCCGCCTCGGACACTATCATCATCTCCTCCTGCTGCCTGTTGTCTAGATTTCTTTTGTTTCTGTGAGCGGGCTACCGGGGAGGCAGTGTCCCTAATCTCTAGAACTCTCTTTCGTATGCTGGCCGCGTCAGGAACCATATGTTCACTCTCAGAATGATTTTGTCCCCCTCCCCTACCCGACGATTAAGCCGCATGCGGCGCCGGCGGAAGTCCCAGTGTCAGGGTGGAGGCGGCGAGAGGGGTAGCCAGAGACAGCCAGCGGAGGAGCACAGAAAGATCTGAGATGTTTTTCACTTCTGGTCTCCTCCTGTGCGAGGCGACCCCGCCTGCCGGGGAAGCACCACCACGGCTTGTTCCTCTTGCATGGAGATGACGCCCGGGGGTCCTGTGTCGTCGGAGTTGGCGATCTGGCTCTCAGCGTCGACGGCGGAGGAGGATAAGTCGTGGAGCTCTTTGAGGGCAAACGAGTGCACTAGTGTATGTAGGTGACTGGCGCTAAGTCGTCATATAAAAGCAGCAGAGAGATAGGTCGGTCAGGTTCCTCCGGCAGCTTATCTAGCAGCCCCGTCATGTCGTGAACGTGGGCCAGACATCACCAGCGCGAGGCGAAACTGAAAGCTTTGACTGTACGGGAGTTGGTAAGGGGACGACCGTCCTCCGTATCAGCGCTACGCCGGGATACACCTACCTTGACGTCAGGCTGCACGCCTACAGAGGAGCAGGAGAGTGGCATTATCAGCGGTCCTCGAGTCACAGCTGCACAGCCCCTGACTGATTAAGACAGCCTGGGTCGAGCGGGATCAGCGGTCCTGGGGGCGTCAGATGGCCAGGACGTCCTGTTGACATTCCACCCCTCCTCCCTCCCCCAGTGAACTGCTTCGTGGGGTTAGGTGACGCGGGGGGCAAGGGCAGACCGAGACGCTGCCCGGTAGCTAGAGAGAGAGAGAGAGAGAGAGAGAGAGAGAGAGAGAGAGAGAGAGAGAGACTTCGCAGCCAGAACAGTAAGTAATCAGTTCGAATCGTTGGCTAGAATAACAGGAAATGAAGGGGACTCAACCCCAGCGAAGAATTTTTCAGAGACCAGAGCGCCATGTCGCAACGTAGAAGGCGTTCACGTTACACACACACACACACACACACACACACACACACACACACACACACACACACATACACTCAAGCAGATGTACGGAGGATTTTCTTCATCTCTCACGATGAATGCAAATGTAAAATAATCTGGCCCCGTAGGAAGGCATCAACTTGAGCCGTATGGCCAGGCTCATGAAGTGCCGGGCCTGAATGGTGTTAGATTGCTCGTCCGAGTCGAAAGAACAACCCAGTTAGAATAGTGTTGATTTGGTAATTAAAAGAAGTTTTGTGGTGAATGACCCCGGGTTATGTTGGTCGGCGTTGGCAAGACTCCTGCCGGCATCGGGGAAGCCCTTGATGCTCCCCTGCTGACGGCGGATCTGTCCACACCGTCTCCCACGCTGACGGCGGATGGTCGCTCGAGGTTGGTACGCTGATGAAAGTTCGTCGTCAGGGCATTGCAGGAGTACAGCACGGGTGCTTCCTGCTTGGAGCGTGACGATGCAGACCCTGGAGCCAGCCAGCGACGCCTCCACAACCTGACCTGACCTGACCTTCAGACGACCCGATTAGCATGAACTTGTGACATCATGTATTGATCAGTCCCTTGACCTTCACCCCCTTCCTCATGAGCCTCGCCAGGCAGGCAAGTAGGCATATATATATAAATATATATATATTTATATATATATATATATATATATATATATATATATATATATATATATATATATATATATATATATATATATATATATATATATGATCCTCTTAATTAATTCTCTGAAGCATCGTGGTCTCGAAACATGCTAGTTCCTACGTCTTCAGATCCACCGCATCACAGCCTCTGGTAAGCTTATTTCCGCGCCAGCACCCGGGCCTGGTGTGGTTGTGCCTCATCTTCCTACAGTATTTCAGGTGACACATTATGCCACGTAGATTAGTCTGTGGCTGGTGGCCAGCTGGAGCTACAGCAGGAGGCAGCTGTCAGCTCCCCTCACACACACACACACCCCAGCCGCCTCACCGAAAGATATATAAAAAAAAATAAGAGTAGGTAGACTTGAACCTTCTCACGTGTCGCCTCACACACACACACACACACACACACACACACACACACACGCATCCACGCACGCAGACTCAATTTGGCTGTAGCAGAGGAAGCGGAGGACGTGTCTGCTACTCTGACGAGGGGGAGGTTTGTCGTCCACGACCGAGCGAGCTATGAGTGTGTGTGTGTGTGTGTGTGTGTGTGAGTGGGGGGACTCCTCCAAGCTGGCCGTCCACCACTCCTCTCTGATGTTATCTCCCGCGTCTTGACATAATAATCTCGGGGAAGGATGGTAAGTCGTTGGCTGAGAGAGAGAGAGAGAGAGAGAGAGAGAGAGAGAGAGAGAGAGAGAGAGAGAGAGAGAGAGAGAGAGAGAGAGAGAGAGGTAGAAGCAAAGGGAGAGGGAGCACGTCAGCGTGGAAGATGCCGACAAAAACAGGCCAGGGAGACATCTTGATCAAGCGGAGTGAAAACCTTGCGGCTGTCTTGATTCATCTTGGGTTTGTGCTGAACAGCTTAAGCGGGAGGACCGCGCGCCGGCATGGAGGGAGAGGGAACCTCTCCCTTGAACACGACAAGGGTACGACTCCTCGCCACCTGGATGATTCCCCTCCCTTGAACACGACAAGGGTACGACTCCTCGCCACCTGGATGATTCCCCTCCCTTGAACACGACAAGGGTACGACTCCTTGCCACCTGGATGATTCCCCTCCCTTGAACACGACAAGGGTACGACTCCTTGCCACCTGGATGATTAGGATCCTCGAGCACAGCGATACGACCTAGGGCCACGACGGGGACGACCTCCTCCCGGGTATGATGGGATGTCCTCTGACCTAATAAGGGTCAGGTCAAAGTTCAGGGCATATGACCATCGTGCTCAAGGGTCGTCCCGTCATGCTCAGCGTTAGAGGACAGGGTCAGCATGCCCAATTTGTCGTACCATCGTGGTCAAGGGGTCGTGCCGACGACTTCCTACTCAAAGGGGCTGTGTGATGCACTCCCTCCTAATAGCAGTCTGCTTGGGACTCTCAGTCTCAGGGTGGAGTACTGAGCACACAAGACCTTCCTCAGCAGCGCAGCCATGTAGTCTTCATGTTCCCGAAGCCGCCACTCCTTTACACGCGCAGTTTTGCTTTTCGAAATGCCTCACCCTTGACCCTGTCGCCGTTGGCATTTTCACCCGTTTGCTGAATGACTTACTGTACATAATTTTCTTTATATATATATATATATATATATATATATATATATATATATATATATATATATATATATATATATATATGGGTTGGGCCATTCCTCATCTGTTTCCTTGCGCTACCTCGCTGACGCGTGAGACAGCGATTAGGTATAATAGATAATATATATATATATATATATATATATATATATATATATATATATATATATATATATATATAGAGAGAGAGAGAGAGAGAGAGAGAGAGAGAGAGAGAGAGAGAGAGATCGGCTTATAGATCGGCTGCGGTCGCCCTTAATAGGGAAATGACTATTCCATTACAAGTAATCGATTACCCTTCGTCTCACATGCATGAGCAACGGGGTCATATCCCTTCACGCTCACATTAGCAGCAGCGAGCATTTCATAGAACTTTGTCGTATAAACACGGAGGTATATGAACTCGAATGTAGTGCATATGAACGTGCACTTTCGTAGAACTCCTAATGCCCACGAACAAGCCAGGATTCGAACCCAGTACTTTTTTTTTTTCGTGGTCGACGGGAACCAGGGAGGGGATTGTCCGCTCTATATATCATGTGATCCGGGGAGGGTGTTGACAGAATAGTTTACACGAATTTTACCCTCCCCACCCCCCAGTACGTGGTGGGTCATGACCTTGGGTCGTCTGTCTCAGATCAAGGCCATGGCCGGGGGCCGTGGCGGAGTCGGCCAGAGTGTTCGAAGCAAGGTGGCGTGGGTGTGCTTCGTATCCGTTCCAGAACATATGAACCAGAGTGAAGGGATATTGAGGTGTCGACACATAGGGGAGAAAGTCTTCCGGCACCATCAGACGGTGGGTTGCGAAGCCGCCTTGTCTCACCTCCCGCCCAAACGGAGGCAATTCAGAGTTTAGTTAGAAGAAAAAAGAAAAAGAAGAAAAAAGTTATTCTTACACCTGCAGTGTCACCGCTGGGATCACAGATTTACATCATATGTTTACACAGATGCATCTCATTCTGTGGCCGTCGCATATAAACGCATTTATGCATGACTGATGTCTGTGTACTCCTCGGAAATGGCGATTCCCTGCGTCTGCAGGTGTTGAGGCCGACCTGTGGCTCATTTATAGAATATCGCACCCTGGGTACCTTCATGTTGCATTCCGTTGAATATAGATAAAGTCCAGGTGTTGTGTGTGTGTTGCATGGGTACGTCACACGTATCATTTTTACAAAAGTAATTTGCGTATCGATTTAACTGTACTGTAAAGGTTATGAAGGGGCCTTGACTGACGGCATCAGTCAGTGGTGGGGCCCTAACTGATGGTACCCATCATGGTAGGGCCCTCAGTCATGGCCTTCACTATGGTAGGGCCCTCAGCCATGGCCTTCATTATGGTAGGGCCCTCAGTCATGGCCTTCATTATGGTAGGGCCCTCATTCATGGACTTCATTATGGTAGGGCCCTCAGTCATGGCCTTCATTATGGTAGGGCCCTCAGCCATGGCCTTCATTATGGTAGGGCCCTCAGTCATGGCCTTCATTATGGTAGGGCCCTCAGTCATGGCCTTCATTATGGTAGGGACCTCAGCCATGGCCTTCATTATGGTAGGGCCCTCAGTCATGGCCTTCATTATGGTAGGGCCCTCAGTCATGGCCTTCATTATGGTAGGGACCTCAGCCATGGCCTTCATTATGGTAGGGCCCTCAGTCATGGTCTTCATTATGGTAGGGCCTTCAGTCATGGCCCATATCATGGTAGGGCTCTCAGTCATGGCCTTCATTATGGTAGGGCCCTCAGTCATGGCCTTCATTATGGAAGGGCCCTCAGTCATGGCCTTCATTATGGTAGGGCCCTCAGTCATGGCCTTCATTATGGTAGAGCCCTCAGTCGTGGCCCATATCATGGTAGGGCCCTCAGTCATTAACCTGCTTATGTATAGAATATTCCAAAAACACAACATACACATTATTGACTTTCTAAATCTATATTTTGCTGCGAGAAAGCCTGTTTAAGACGAACCAGTATATTTTGTCTGACAAGAAATAATATAATTCCCGGGGCGGAAAAATATGAAGCTACGTGCATAGTGTAATTAAAGATATAAATATGTCGGGATTAGATATGAGTTGTGGGTAACACACATCTCCAAACCTTTGAGGCGGTAGAGTTAAGCCACAGTGAGTGACATGGCTTTTGAGCCAGTGATAAGTCAGGTGTGTGTGTGTGTGTGTGTGTGTGAGTCATTACCTGGGAGACTGTGTCATTAGTGGCCTTGCCTTGTCTTGCCTCGTTCTTGCCTCGTCTTGCCTCTCGCTGAGCCGGGTCTCATGACCCCTCCCACCTTCCTCCAAACTGAGCCAGCTCCTACGAGTCGATTTGATATTACGTTAGCTATCTGTCGTTTTCTGTTGCCACCGAGGGTAACTGAAGAAAGTGTAGTGAATGTTTCTTTTTTACTGTGTGTGTATGTGGGTTAGCCTGATTACCGATTCGTGTGTAATGCATGAAAAGCCAATTTCGTTCATGATGCTCTTTCTGTTGACCAGACATATATGTCTTATTGAGCGTTGAGAATTCCCCACTGTAGTCTGTATTTTACCTCCTGTTGCTCAGTCTGTTATTAGTCTTGGGAAATGTTTCCACACATCCCACTTGAGACTTGTGTAACTCAGTTCCCCAGTCATGACTCCTGGTTTCATAGATCCTTTAAGATTTCGGATGACTAGTTCGTAAAAACATTATCAGGGACGAAGAGGAATTTAAATGATGCTCGAAATCATCTTCCCTTACATGTATTGTATTTACTGGGATCAGATGCCATTCTCATGTTCCTCTGGACCTTCTCCAGCAGCTCTGTCTGCTTCATCAGCGTAGGAGCCCAGAATGCTGACGCGTGTTTAAGCTTGGGTCGACCATACGTCATATGTTTTAACATCTTGATATCCATATGCCAGAGGACAAATTTGATTGTTTTCTTTTTTTTCTTATATATATATATATATATATATATATATATATATATATATATATATATATATATATATGGCCACGAGAGGAACTTTCGTCCGTGACTGGAGTTCATGACCTGAGAATGTATTACTCCTTCAGCACGCACGACGTCCCAGCTGCCACTGAACATAACTGTGTCGTCCTTGACGTGACACTTAAGGGTCAAGTCAGAGACGAGGTCGTCTTAGGCAGAGGTCCTACTCGCATGCTCAGCGACCGTCATCCTCACATGCGCAACGATCGTTCTGTCGTGGTCAAGGGTCGTTCTGTCATAGCTAAGGGTCGCACTGTCGTGGTCTAGGGTCGTACTGTCGTGGTCTAGGGTCGTACCGTCCTGCTCGAGGGTCGTACCGCCCTGTTCGAGGGAGGGTAATGCCATGCATGCACCGCCTGCCTGCCTGCCTGCCTCATTTCTCTGGTGACCATATCGTCAGTGCCCTGCAGCATGACGACCTGGAAAACACTCGCGAATTCGCCGTCCTATTTTGCCTAACTCTGTTACGACCTCCACTTTACGAGCCTGGCTGGTGACGGAGTGGTGGGTCGGAAGGCCGGGGGAGTCGTCAGCGCAGGGGGACTGCGTCGTATAGGTTCCCCACTAGATTACCCTGACGTAAGTCTGTCTTCGCGTAAATCTGCCATGACGTATTTCCACTCCACTTAACATCTGATGTAGTGGAAAGGTCCTCCACTGTGGCTGGCGCGGTGGTTACATGCTGTGGCAGACGGACTGCGTCTTTGCCTCGCCTCTTCCTTGGTAGCGTACTTGGTAGATATGCTGAGGTCTCACGGTGGGATATTCTGGTATATTCCGTGGTCTTTCTACGGGTATATCTCCCTCTGCTTGTATGTGGTGTTTGGTAGATACGGGTGTATATGTCTCTGCTTGTAGGGTACTTTTTAAGTATTTAGGTTTTATTTTGGCGCGTGTGTTACACGTGACCACGTCTCTGCTACGTGGTAGTGGTGGATGATGAAGACTGGCAGAGCACGTGTTTTGCACGTGCCTGAGGGGCCGTTCACCCCTTAGTCCTTCGACTGTGCAGAACCCCCAGGTGGACGTGTCCACAGGACATGGCGACCGGGGCATCTTACAGCGCAGGACCTGCGTGGCATGTGTCCTCGGAGAGACCCTGTGTGGCATGTCCCCATAGAGATCCTGTGTGCCATGTGTCCCCGGAGAGACCCTGTGCGGCGTGTGTCCCCGGAGAGACCCTGTGTGGCATGTGTCCCCGGAGAGACCCAGTGTGGCATGTGTCCCCGGAGAGATCCAGTGGGGCATGTGTCCCCGGAGAGACCCTGTGTGGCATGTGTCCCCGGAGATACCTCATCCTCCAATACCTGAGTCAGGTGTCTCATATGTGGCCGTACCTGCTCGACCCACCTGGCCCAGTAAGATGTCTTACTTTTCAAGGTTCGAAACCAGGGCCTCCCGAGACGAACCTACTTTTCGAAACCACTTAGCCAGAGGCTTTGTCGAAGATGATGAAGTCCCCTTGTACCGCAGCGAAGATGGGGCTCTCTCACCTTTTTTTCCTATGGTTTTCGCTGGACACAGGCGTCTGTGTCTTGGGATATCTTTATGCGTTTTAAAATACCGCATTTATTTTAAGAACACGTAACATGGCCCAAGTTTTAGGGCGTGTCATAAAACAGCGGCCTTTTTTTTTTTTTTTCATTTTTTTTTACGTGTATGTTCTTTTACGGCAGCCGCTACATCTCGTTGGCGTTGGCCATGCCAGTCATCTTCGGTTGTATCATGCAGTCAGCATATTGCATGGGGGCGCCGAGTGTGTGTTTATGTCTACCCACACACACACAGACACCCTTCCTCCTCCTCCTCCTCTTGCACCGGTGGAGGTCAAATGAGCTGCTTCATGGTGATGTACCCACAGGCCTCGCCTCCTGTGGTAGACTGTGCGTCTCGTGTGGTGTCTGGAAGCCTTGTGGTTGTCGGCCTTAGAGAGTAGTTGGTGACTGTGTTCATGGGGCAGGTCATGGTTGACGCCTGACCTTTCTTTGTGAAGGTGCCGACCTCTCCCACTCCTTCCCCCATTGACCACAGTTATGAGGGGGACCTCTTCCCCCACCATCCCCGTGGGAGAGGGAGCCAGTGTTCCGCCTGGTTGCCTCCTATCATCTTCGGAATGAACAGGTGCCTCCGGGATTAAATCTCCGCCGCGCATCTGCTAAGAGGATTTATGCGTCCGTGAGAGAATTCCTATCTGGAGGCGGAATTGCTATTGTCCTCGCGGGCAGCCACCACCACCGTGGTGACCCAGGGTACGGCCGCGCGCTCTCCAGTTTATTATTTCCAGTGTCCATCGCCTCTGGAGTTAGGAAATTACGCTGGTATGTTGAATGAAAAGTGTGGATGTGTGTGGGGGGGGGACAAGGTTGTAATCGGTCACCAAGAAACATATGAGATGATGGAGTGACTCTTTCAAAAGATCAGTCAGAGAGAGACAAAATGATAATACCCGTTACTTTCTGATGATTCAGGACGTGGTGAAGGGGTTTGTTATCGCGTCTTCAATATCGTGTCGAGACGAAAAATTCGAATACTGCGATTCAGGGACAGTGTGAAGCAGTAGATGGTTGTACTCATCTAGTGAACCTTTGCAGGATCGCTTGTGCTTCATTCCTCTAAGATTTGTTAATGTGGAGCGTGTTGAAGCAGCGACACACAGTACCCCGCGACATGCGATTGTATCTAATTCTCTCTGGATTGACGACACTTATTTTCTCTTCCCCCTTCGTGATGGAGCGGGTGACCCTCTTAGAATCTTCCAGGTGCGGGTGGCTTGTGGGCTGTGAGTGGGAGCCATTCATCTGCTTCATATATTTATATATTCCACTTCATATATGTGTATATACCACTTCATATATGTATATATACTACTTCATATATGTATATATATACCACTTCATATATGTGTATATACCACTTCATATATGTACATATACTTCATTTATGTATATATACCACTTGATATATGTGTATATACCACATAACATGACACACACACACACGTCCATAATGTCCAGAGTCTCTCCACACACTGGCTGTATAGACCTGGGCCTCCGGTCGCGGATATTGTCCTAAGGATATTAAAACGTCTGTGGAGGGCAGTGGAAAGATTCATATTTTTTCCTCGGCCGTTTCAATATACAGTTCGACATTTTCTGTGCACAAATTTCCCTTAGTGCAGGAGAGAAAAAGGCAGGTGGTGGACTTCTGTGCCCTGGCAACAGGGCAGTCATGCCCTTTGATAGAGCGGACACTATCCCTTCCCTGACAGACATGTAAATGATTTTATATATTTCTTTTAATGTCGGTGAAAACGGACGTTGAATACCGGTGGCTGACTTTCGCTAGATATTAGCGAGAACGTACTTTTTCTGATGGTAGTTACGTGTGTAAGAGGGAGAGGATACGCGCTCCTCACTGGCCACCCTTTGAATCTACAGAGGTGTTATCTAGGTATATAAATCTAGCTCAGTCAGGCATCCCTCCCTCTCTCTCTCTCTCTCTCTCTCTCTCTCTCTCTCTGGCCACACGCACCCCAGGAGGGTGTGCACGCGTGAGCGGAGAATGTGAAATCACACCTTATCACCGCCTGGTGGACGCCTGTTTGCGCTGGGAGGAGGGAGAGCCAGGAAGATAGGATGCTCGTACATATTCATCAGGCTCGTGTCTCGTCCCTGCCAGTGTTTGGTGTGGTGACGGATTAATCTCTCTCAAGGCGCCTTAAGCAGCTTTATGGTATGTTATTGAGTCTTAGGGTGGTGGCTAGATTGTCCTCCCACCCTCACATTCCTCAGGCTGGAGGTAATGCCGGGAGGTGTTAACAAAGCTTGTATGGCTGTTATTATACCAAACGCTGGGGAGGAAGAAGCTGTTGGTGGACAGGCAAAGCCGGGTTCCCACCCGTGTGATGCGAGAGAGAATTTCCATGAGAACTTGCGTCTGTTTGTGTGTCGGGTTTTATATTGGTGTCATAACATCTGGGGGGGGAAACCATCTGTGATTAAGGATTATGCAGATTCTAATTAAATTTCCAGAGAGTATTGGTGGGTGAGGGACGATCTTTCGATCAGCTGCTGGGGAAGATAAACAGTGGCTGGCTTGATACTCTTCGTAATGTGTGTTCTTAATGATGCTTGGCTCTCTCTCTCTCTCTCTCTCTCTGTCTCTCTCTCTCTCTCTCTCTCTCTCTCTCTCTCTCTCTCTCTCTCTCTCTCTCTCTCTCTCTCTCTCTCTCTCTCTCTCTCCCTTTCTCGTTCGTAGCGAGGTGTTTAGTGATTCTGTTATTGCAGTCACGATGTTTTCGTACATAGGGCGAGGGTCGTGCCTCTTCACTGTCTCGGTCTCGATGTTTGGATATGTTTAATGTCTCGACGTTTCCTTTGGTTCTCGTCTCTGTTTGAGATCCTGATGTGTATAAGATGTCTCTAAAGCCTGGCTAGTTAACGATGTGCCTCACGCTGTGGTGTGAGCAATGCTTAAAGTGTGTTTGATATCCACCAGCTCCTTCGTGTGCAGCCGTGGACCTAGCTTGTATAACTGCGAAGGTTCACGTCAAAGGCCATCTTCACTACACCCTATTCTTCACCACTTGCCTTCTGATGTAGGTCAGAGGCCATCACTACACCTCCACCTTCACTACGTTCTCGACAGTCTGGCCATTGACCTGAACCGTGTGTTTCGTGCCGAAGGCCGTATTAGCTGTCCACTGTTAGTCACCAGTATCTGTCGCAGTCGGTACCTTCCAGGTGGTGGGTTCCCTCACCTCGAACAGGTTCTTGAAGATTTTTCTTCTTGGAGATCAAGACGTTCATCGCTGGCCACGCTGAGGCACCAGCCGACAGAAAGAGACTTCCAGTATTAATTTGTATCTCCCTCTCTGCTGCAGGGGGTGTCATCAGCCTTCTGCCACTGGTAGTGGTACACACCCCATCAGCTGCCATCACCAGAGCCCACTTCGTCAGGAGATTCCGAGGGCCTTTTTTTCAAATATCTTTTTTTCTCCCTACAGAGCAGCTCATGGAGGACGTGTGTGCTGTGTTTTGTACAGAAGATAAAATCATTAAGAGTTGCATTAATTTAGACAGTCTTGGAAAGTATGTCCATCCGGCGCGTATTCACAACACACTCTGGTGTCGGGTGAGGAGAGCATGGTATTCATCTTCTCGTGGTCGAACTCACAGGACCTGAAGCAGTTGTTAGACGTACGGATGTTCCTTCACCTGGTCGGGTCCAGTTGAGCCGTAGAAGATTGTGAACGTGTTCTCCCCTTGCGTCCATCTTTAATTCTCTGAACATAGATTTATCACAGATTTCAATCTGGAGATTAATTCATTTGATCTAACGAGTCAACAATAAACTTTTATGGCTTGGATCCTAAATACAACCTTCTGTTTTACCCCTTTTGTTGTTCTTAACATCCATTTTCTTCTGCTGTGGTGTCAAAAATTGGATTGCCTAAGCGCTTTACAGCGACAGTCTTTTCGGATTTAATCTTTGGTGGGGGATGAGATCCTGAAGTCCATTAGATTTCAGGACGTCAGCAGATTTTAGGAGGAGGAATATAAACAGCATCGGACCACTGGGTTATCTTGAGGCTTGACTGTGTTAGTTGAAGACATCAGTAACATACATCTCAGTGTTTTGAGAGCACTGTCCTGTACGTTGCCTCGTAGTGCATCGTAATTGCCACGGTTGTCGTAGATGCGACTGAATTCACTGCTCGCGTCGTTGGCCAGGGTCTCCAGTTGTTATAGCTCCCTTCTTTCCTGTTTTTCGTTCTTGTTATCGCAGGCGATAGCCATCTTCCATCCTATCATTTCAGTAGAATGGCATGAATGTGGACCCATCTCCAGTGCGGCCTCTCGTGGCCCAAGGGGCACAGCTCCTTATCCTCTCTCTTGGACTGTGTGGGGTTGGCTGGGAGGTTACTCCCTTACCGGAGCCTCTACTGCCCGGGAAGCCGGACTCCCAGCTCAGCACAGAGCGCGCCTTCCCTAAGCGGCTTATGAATATAGCGCTGCCAAGCACACCCGCCGGCCGATAGACAGTCGACCACGGGTCCTCCCGGAGGCCAGCAGAAACAGAGAAGGTACCCACTCCATTTGAGATTACCCACAGTCTCGCTCCAGAGTGAGGCGGGGTGTCCCACATGGATCGCCGGGTGAGTACAGATGTGCAGGTCTACCGGCTTGTTTAGGTTGGGCGAGGGATGAGTTTAAGAGTTACTGTCTTAGAATCAGAGTGTGGGACCTCTTAAACGCGTTGAAAAGACAAAATGTTGAAAGATAAACACATTGGCTTCATATTTCTGTAAGGCGCCAGAGATCGGGGTGGACATAGGCGAAGTTGGCCATGTGCCAACCGTATGATAAGAGGTCTGGCCACCAGGCACGCGACTGGCGCATACAGAAGCAGTGATACGCAATGAAACCAACATTAAACTTACATACAATGCTTCATACGCGCGTTCACATGCAGAAATCCCAAGAGAGCAAATTTGATGATACGCGTGTCTGCGTATGAAAATCCTTGAGATAGTTAATCTGTTTGAAATAAGTGTTTACGATTTTTCGAAATGTTACGTGATGAAGATGATACGTGAAGCTTTCCCTGAGCTCCTTGTGTGTTTACCATGTGTTCTAGGGGTGAGCCTTCACACCTCTTTTCGAAGGTTGTACTTTTCCCGATGCGTCGTAGTTGTGAGTCCTGATAACGACAATCTTGAAACTTGGATATATACCATGCGTCGGTGGGTCGAGTCTTTACGACAACGGTCCTGAAGCTTGTGTATTTACGATGTGTCGGAGGTTCGAGTCTTTACGACAGCGGCCCTGAAGCTTGTGTGTTTGCGACGACGGTCCAGAAGTTTGTGTATTTACAATGCGTCGGAGATTCGGGCCTTCACGACGCCCCTGAAGCTTGTGTATTTACGATGCGTCGGAGGTTCGAGCCTTTACGACATCCCTGAAGCATGTATATTTACGATGAAAGTTGGAGCGTTGTGTTGCATTCTTTCCTGGCGAAGTTTGGGTGCAAATTGGCCCTGGGTGACACACTGTGCTCGACAATCCCGAGTTTTGTCAGTTGTCACACGTTCCCGTGTGACAAAAACTGTCATTTTTACAAACTCGCTCGTTCTTGAGACGCCGGCAAAATTCCTGATTGCCAGCGATTGGCTCTGAAGGAGGCAAGCGTCGGTATTGGAGTCCATGTGTTGTGTATTTTCTAGGGCAGTATGGTACTGGTGGACGTGTGTGTGTGTGTGTGTGTGTGTCCTCTAACTGTAAGTATTCCCGTACTGCCCTCTATGATGACCGTAAGTCTTCCTGTACGAGGACATCAGTCTTCGCGGTCAGCCTTTCAGAACGAACGATCCGGTCTGACGATGCGTGAGCCGGGCCAAGTTCCAGAACGAACTTGGGGGCTAACTGTTCCTGACCCCAGCTGGTGGTGAGGTGCTGGGGTGTACGACTTCCTACATCCGAAACTTAAGCCCTCACTCGTGGAGAGAAGGAGGGAGGGAAAACTAGGCCCACCGAACACCCTCGCATTGACACGATAAACACTGGTGATTGGAGGCAGTTTTCCCGGCAGCCGTGTAAGAGAGAGAATTCTTTGTCGTTCTGTCGCGAGGGACGCAGGTCGTATTGACGACTCTCTGGACGACTGGCGACGACATCGACTCTCGAGCGCGACGGGACGACCCCTGGGTTATGATGGCCTTCCCTTTATGACGTGGCCCTTAAATAGGTCACGCGCGATGTGGCGCTCACATCTAAACGTGCGGTGGGTCAAGAACTCGTGACACAGAGGGTGGAGTTGACAGTGTGAAAAGAATAGAGTCACACTGGGCGATGCATGTGCCAAAGGGAGTGGCGCTGAGCCTCGCTGGTGAGATGAGAGGGGCCACTCCCTATGGTGCGGGACGATGTAAACACTGAGGGACACATGGGGCGTGTCGTAGACTCTTGGATGAGTGTGTGGTCGAGGGGGACCTTCGAGTAACAACACTCGGGGAGGGTGTTGATGTTGGGCGATGAACATGAAGACGTCACATGATGTACCAGCCATATTGTACACACACACACACACACACACACACACTGCTGCTCAGGGTCACCGTCCCCTGATCAGTACAAGACCCGTGCAGTGATGATGTAGGATGGTGTGGCGATGTTGGAGAGGTAATGAAGTGTGTTATGAAGAGCCTTTTGTCCTTGGTGGTGCGGTACCGAGTGAGAGAGAGAGAGAGAGAGAGAGAGAGAGAGAGAGAGAGAGAGAGAGAGAGTTCTACTGAAAGCGTTTTCTACTTTTGGGGATTTAAAAGTATATATTCCGTCTGGTCAGTCATTATATCTTTTTAAGGCCACGGAATGATATATTTCTTTTTTTTTTATTACCATACTGAGGCACGTCGAAGTCTCCAGTGTGCTTCCTGGACAAAAGGTGCTTCCAGGGTCTCCTGATGGCTCAGCCAGGTGATGATGGTGGAGACGACGTCGAAGTACCGGCCTTTCGGTGTTCCACCCACTTGTTAGGGCATGGTGGGTGATGGTGATGGTCATGGGTATATTAATGGAGTTGTAAGGGTTGGTTGAAGACCTTGAGCACGACGATACGACCACCCCCCGTTAGCTTGATGGGACGACTCCTGAGCTCGACGATACGACCCCGTGAGCTCGATGGTACGACGCTGAAGTAGAATGGTCTGGCCTATTTGACCTGGACCCTTAAGAGTCACGTCAGGGGTCGTACCGCCATACCCAAGCATTGTTCTGAGGGGTCGTACCATCATGCTCAAAGGATCATACCGTCGTGCTCAAAGGGTCGTACCATCGTGCTCAAAGGGTCGTACCATCGTGCTCAAACGATCGCATCTTCGTGCTCAAAGGGTCGCACCGTCCTCCTCAAGAGTCGTACCCCGTTGCGCTCAAACTGTCGTGCAGTCGTGCTGAGATTGTCGCACCGTCGTGCTCAAGGGTCGTACCTTCGTGCCAAGAGAGGATCAGACAACCTCACCAGAGGGCGGCTGTGGTGCAGAGGCCTGCACCTCGGGGCGGAGAGGCGTGCATCAGTGAGGTTATTTCCTGCGGCCACCCGGGCAAAAATGTGGCTCAAACTTTGTCCAAATACGCGATTCTTCCCTGTCGTTTCTTCCCTCACCCAGAATACCACTTATTTTCCCTGAGCCAATCGTAAGGCTCTTGATCTGGTGCAGCCAGAGGGTGGAGTGTGGGGCGGAGGGAATGGCACTGCTAGCGATGCAGCTGGGCAGGGAGGAGGATGGCACTGCTAGTGGTTGGAGGATTGGAGACGGCAATATTGGTGCAGTCAGTATTGGGGATGGCACTGGGGGTCACATCAGGACGCGACGATGGCACTGTTAGTACAGCAGAGGGGTGGGGATGTCACTGCTGGTGGCCGGTGGATGGGGATGGCTCTGCTGGCCACAGTCATGGTGTGGCACTGCTGGTGCAGTCGAGGAGTTGGGGATGGCACTGCTAATGACCATTGGATGGGACTGGCACTGCTAATGCCCGTTGGATGGGAGTGGCACTGCTGGCTAGAGTCATGGTGTAGGGAGGGTGGCTGTGGCACTGCTGGTGGCCGGGAGGGGGAGAGGAGGAGTGGTGGAACCCCTCTTGGCCGACGTTGTCAGCGATCATTGTCACTGTTGGCAGAACACTCGGCGTATCAGTGTTGGTCACACCTTCCAGAATGGTTGGGTGGCAGCCGTGTTGTTTTCATTGTTTGCTGAGTGTTTGGAAGGTGTCTTTGTTTGGTGCCGCTTTTGTCGGTCTGTTTGGCTGTGGTAACCGCTGTTGTAACTGTTGGTAGATTGGATCGTGGTGTCAACGGACAGTTGGCAGCAGACAGGACAGTTGGCGGTCATCGCTTGTTGCCACTGTTGTCAGAATAGAAGGTGGCTTTATTCGCTCGTCAGGATAGTTAGCTAGAGGTTTAGGTTGTTTGTTTTGTGTTTTGTTTTTAGTGGTTGAAACTGTAACATGTCGCGAGGATTTGTTGTCTTTGTTCTACGGTTGGTGTCGAGGGAGTGAGTGAGAGAGGGAGGGAGTGAGAGAGGGAGGGAGGGATGTTTGCAGGAGTGCCAATAAAGGAAATGGGCCTCCGGAGTACCCTAGCCACAAAACTTGGTCCTTCGTACTTTAAGGCCAGGAGGATGGGTGTGCTGGGTCTCCTGACGGTGCGACAGTTGGTACCTGGGGTTCCTGACGGTGCGACAGTTGATGCCTGGGCTCCTGACGGTGTGACAGTTGCCTGTGGCTCCTGACGGTGCGACAGTTGGTACCTTGGGCTCCTGACGGTGCGACAGTTGACGCCTGTGGCTCCTGACGGTGTGACAGTTGCCTGTGGCTCCTGACGGTGCGACAGTTGGTACCTGGGGCTCCTGACGGTGCGACAGTTGGTACCTGGGGCTCCTGACGGTGCGACAGTTGGTACCTGGGGCTCCTGACGGTGCGACAGTTGGTACCTGGGGCTCCTGACGGTGCGACAGTTGCCTGGGGCTCCTGACGGTGCGACAGTTGCCTGTGGCTCCTGAAGGTGCGACAGTTGGTACCTGGGGCTCCTGACGGTGCGACAGTTGGTGCCTGGGGCTCCTGACGGTGCGACAGTTGGTACCTGGGACTCCTGACGGTGCGACAGTTGGTACCTGGGGTTCCTGACGGTGCGACAGTTGCCTGTGGCTCCTGAAGGTGCGACAGTTGGTACCTGAGGCTCCTGACGGTGCGACAGTTGGTGCCTGGGGCTCCTGACGGTGCGACAGTTGGTGATTGGCGCTCCTGACGGCCATTGACTTGGCAGCAGTTTAGTTAGATAACTTGTCTGGCCATCACCAGGTACTTCATATTGCACCGGGAGGCCATATCCGCAACCCGAGGGCGTCAGTACGAAGTGGGGGCGATTGTGGATGACACGAAGCGTCCTTGTCCGTATGACTCCAGAAAGTTATAACATCAAATATTACGAAGTTGGTTCATTTTGTTGTGCTCACAGCCTTTCCGTAAACTTATGCAGTTGATGAGGGAGGGGGAACATGGATTTTGTCTCAAGTTTTCATGTTAAGGAGGCAATTGATGAGGGGAAAAATGGATTTTGTCTCAAGATTTCACGTCATGGAGGTAATTGATGAGGGGGTAAAATGGATTTTGTCTCAAGATTTCACGTCATGTAGGTAATTGATGAGGGGGTAAAATGGATTTTGTGTCAAGATTTTACGTCACGGAGGTAATTGATGAGGGGGTAAAATGGATTTTCTCAAGATTTCATGTTAGGAGGTAATTGATGTGGGGAAAAATGCGTTTCATCTCAAGATTTCATTTTACGGAGGCAATTGATGAGGGGGAAAATGGATTTTGTCTCAAGATTTCACGTCATGGAGGTAATTGATGAGGGGGGAAACTGGATTTTGTCTCAAGATTTCACGTCACGGAGGTAATTGATGAGGGGATAAAATGGATTTTCTCAAGATTTCATGTTAGGAGGTAATTGATGAGGGGAAAAATAGGTTTTATCTCAAGATTTCATTTTACGGAGGTAATTGATTAGGGGGAACTGGATTTTGTGTCAAGATTTCACGTTACGGAGGTAATTGATGAGGGGCTAAAATGGATTTTGTCTCAAGATTTCACGTTACGGAGGTAATTGATGAGGGGGGGAAAACTGGATTTTGTGTCAAGATTTCACGTTACGGAGGTAATTGATGAGGGGGTAAAATGGATTTTGTCTCAAGATTTCACGTTACGGAGGTAATTGATGAGGGGGTAAAATGGATTTTGTCTCAAGATTTCACGTTACGGAGGTAATTTGTGAGGGGGGGAAAACTGGATTGTGTTTCAAGATTTCACATTACGGAGGCATTAAAACAATGACGTGTTGTGGCGTTTCTTGCAGGATTGGTTGAGACTCGCCCACAGCGTCAACCGCTACACCACAGTTAGCACATCCAGAGTAGCCGGAGTGCTGGTTAGCACACGTACCTTATCCAGAGTGTGCTAGTTACTACACGTAGCTTGTCCAGAGTAGCCAGAGTAGCTAGATAATACACACGTAGCTTGGCTTTAATTGTGACAACAGCTTGTAGTCTACGTGACCTCGTGACTCTTCCCTCTATATAGATATGTCGTACATGACCCATTTCTCTTGATGGGAAAAGGGATTTACAGATGACCCATTTCTCGTGATGGGGAAAAGGGATTTACAGATGACCCATTTCTCGTGATGGGGAAAAGGGATTTACAGATGACCCATTTCTCGTGATGGGGAAAAGGGATTTACAGATGACCCATTTCTCGTGATGGGGAAAAGGGATTTACAGATGACCCAATTTTCGGTGATGGGAAAAGGGATTTACAGATCTTTTGCTTACTTCTTACCTGATGGGAGATGCTAAACTCACGTTAAATAGCCTAATGCCGTATGTATTGGGTTATAACAATCTCTTTCTGTTGTAGATTTAGCTAAGACATCAGCTTGATCATGGAGGCAGGCCTTTGTGAGCGGGAGAGACCCACAACAGAGTGATTTCAACTCCCTTTACCGGTAATGCGCGTATATCTTGCGTCTTGGCTTCAGAGACGCTCATGTCATAATCTGGTTACCTGGGTTGTTAGGGCAAGGAAGGGGAGAGAGAGAGAGAGAGAGAGAGAGAGAGAGAGAGAGAGAGAGAGAGAGAGAGAGAGAGAGAGAGAGAGAGTCCGAGGTGATTAGATTGTCCGCGGTCGTAGTTTCCGTAGGCCCGAGAGCGATGAGGAGGGCGAACAGTTCCAACATTCCTCCTTGCCTGCCCTGGTGGGGGTGGGTGACAGCGGCAGCAGAGCCCCCCAGCCCTCCCGGTGGCTGAGCTGAGGTAGCCGTCGGTATAGAGGCTGTGTCACTTGCTGTTTTCAGCCGGAAGATTGCTTGTGTGTGTGTGTGTGTGTGTGTGTGTGTGCGGGGAGGGTGGCCGCCCAGTCACCGGCAGCAGACCCGTGGTGTGGCTGCTCCTTGACGGGCCCAGGATATGACCTGCCTGTGAGGGACGTGGAGGAGGAGGATAACAGCGACAACGACTGACGGACCTGCTCTCCCCGGGGACATGTCGGGGAATCACGGTGTCTGTCTGTCTGCAGCTCCGGGAGGACCGAGCCACACGGCCCTCCACACGGGGGTGTGGGGTTTAGGGTTTGACGTGACGCTGGGTTGATGCAGGCTGGATGGTGAGCCAGCCTGTTGTTGGCTGATGCAGGCTGGGTGGTGAGCCAGCCTGCTGTAGGCTGGTACAGGCTGGGTGATGAACCAGCCTGATGCAGGCTGGGTGGTGAGCCAGCCTGCTGTAGGCTGGTACAGGCTGGGTGATGAACCAGCCTGATGCAAGGTGGGAGGCGAGATAGCCTGCTGTAGGCTGATGTAGGCTGGGTGGTGGTGGAAACTGCTGTAAGTTGTAGGTGTTCCACTTTACCTTACGTTGCCCCCCCAAAAAAGCAAAAAAAAAAAAAAAAAAAAAGACCATTAATTGTGTTAATTAGAATATTATCTCTTGCGAAAGGATTTCTTTTCATCCAGATTTATATTTGTGTTAAAAAAAAGTTGTAATTTCTGTATAGCGTCACGCAATAAAAGAGACTCGCACAGCATCATTAAAGATATTTCGGAACATTATGAACCGCCAAGGTTTTCGCAGACATCATCCATCCCAGATTAATCCATAACACGTAATCCTCGAGTTTTTTTTAGGAGGACGATTTTTAAGGACGTGTTGCTGCTGTAAGGATGACAGTCAAAGAGGCTGTGGCTCGCACAGGCAGACGCCTGGGTTGGAGGACACGCCCCGTGGCACCATGATCTCAGGGGGACGTCTGCTGACCAGTGGTCAGGCACGGGAGCAGGGGAGGAGGTCGTCACGGTACCATCCTCCAGGGTAGGTGGTGTGGAAGCCATTACTACGCCGTACGTGGGAACGTTCAGTACACCAGCTTGAGAATCAGAGAAGGTTGGAGTTGTGGAGGAAGGGAGGGAGTCACGAGGTAAGATAAGAGTGGCAGGCGGTGTTGTGCACAGACGACGCTGAACTTGATTCCACCTGACAAAATAAACTCTCGTAATCTCCAACTTTCTCTCCGAGGAATGAGAGGAGTTAAACTTGTGCCATAACGGAGGAGATGAGATTTTGATGACAGAGAACATGAGTAGCGCTTCTGAAGCCACACAGCTGTCTCCACCATTTAAACTTTCCTCCGGAAGGCTCGGCGGGACGCGGTTAATAATTTACGGGCCCCCAGAGAGACTCCATTTGAGCGTCTGGGTGGCTTCACCCAGGCAGCGGAACCCACAGCTGTTGTGTGGTGATGGGGGACTACCTCATTGTCCCCTTCCTTCCTGCCCCTACCCTCCATCTCCACCACTCCTCGTCCTGCCCCCTTCTTCCTCCCAGCTCCTTGTCCCGCTTCACCAAATAGACCCTGAAGTCGTCAGGTTTGGAGTGCTGTCAGGCACTCCGACGACGGCTGAAAGACTCGGGACTTGTGGCTTTGTATATCACAGTCGAGGGTCGTCGTCCGCTGACAGACGACATTTCGTTATGTTTGTTTCCTTCAGCGCGCGGGTCGTGTTGCGGGACAAGGCCGGGACGGCGGGGCTGCAGCCCCATAACATGGCATGTCAATAATGCGACGAGATAATGCATTAGGCGGTGCGCTCCCGCCCGGCTTGGGCTCCCCATAATGTGCTGATGGTAAATGGACTTGACGCCAATAAACGCAAATACTGTCGGACGAGAGGCCGCTGCGCCTTCATGAGGCGAGGCACTGCAGCAGTTGCAGCTGTCCTGCACTCCGCCGAGCTACTGCTGTTGCTGCTCACTACAGCTGCTGCATACACCCACCGGTGTTGCTGCTGCTCTCCCACAGCTTACTCAGTACAGCTGTTGTCCACCGTGCAGTATTCATCGTCCCATAATAATGAGCAAGATAACTGTGTCATAGTTGAAGTAAAGACCCGGAGTGCGTGAGGACTGGCCTTCAGTGTGTGTGGGTGTGTATGTCGCTCCTGCTGGAGGGAGACTGAAGCTTCATCAGGTCACAAGAACAGAAAATATAACGTGAATGAGAAATCTCTTTTGCAGGAAAGTTTCATCTTTTTTTTCGGTAGATGGGTATTTTTTTTTCTTTTACAAACACAATGTGCGTAACTAATAGTAAAAATTTAAAGAATATTTCACCAAGCTTTCTTCCCTTGTTGGAGGCACAAACGCCAGAGTAACACGGGGCCATCGCCGAACGAGACTTCGTGGAGTCCCCCACCAGATAGGGATTATAAAAACTAGGAATCACATGGCGAACTTTTCCTTGGTGTTCGAGAGCTGCTGCTGGGCTGCTCGAGTTGATGTGATGGCAGCCACGCGGGTACTTGTGAGCCACTCGGGTTCGCCTGGCCGGGAGTGTTAATTGTTTGGGTGTGGTCTGCCCAGCCAGTGAAGGTAGGCCCTCCAGGGAGTTTATATATATGAAATATAAAACGTTTATTGGTGGGAGTTTCGACAGGGGCTGGACCTCAGCGTCACCTGTCTGAGGAGGCCGAGCCGAATCACACGAGGTTAAGGCCAAGGAGTAGCTTGACCAGGTGAAGACAACGGACTCCCGCGGGGTAACACCAGTCAGACTGTGGGGGTATGATGATGCCATGACGATGTGAGGTGGTGGTCAGGGAAGCAGGACACCGTGGAGTGTCAGTGGAAAAAAACATTGCTACGAACGCTTCCTCCCGCTAATTCCATGCTCGGATATTTATTTTTTTTCGCTATTTTCAGTTATATTTTGCGGTTCATTAGGAAGTCTTTCCATATTTGGTGCTGGGTTGTCGTGTAGTGTTGTGTGATAGCTTTTGGGTATGGTTCAGGTGGCAGCAGCGCACACGATCACCTTATTTCTTCCTTCGTGAGACTCTGTACTCCCAAGCGCATTGTCTCGTAGATTCTTGATGTGTTGGAAAGTTGTACGTTATCATGTATTCTCTCTCTCTCTCTCTCTCTCTCTCTCTCTCTCTCTCTCTCTCTCTCTCTCTCTCTCTGCCTCGGCCGTGTCGTTTTCGTGGTATTTCAAAGTCACGCGATGATTCACGAGATCACTTCCCCTCGATTTTGCTTGTGAAGTGCCTTGACTGCTTCTGACCCCGGCAAGATCTTGCTTGGATGGGCGACCATACAACGCGGTAGTGTACACTCACAGTTTCTCATAGTAAAAGTTCTCATTATCCCCTCCGCTCACGACCCGATAATGTCATGTTTTCACTATGGTCTTTGCTTCGCGTGGTATCTATTGATGGGCCCGAACCTCCTGTGTCGTCCCCACACAAATCTCCTTTCCTCCAGGACCTCTGTAAGGTCGAAACGCGTTCCCTCATGTATCTTCCCGTGATTTAGCCTTTAGTGTCTCACTTTATATCGGATCCCATTAGGTCGTCTGTGCCCCAGTTATCTGTTGTGTTTTGGTCCTCTTGCATTTTCGCTTCTCCTCTAGGAGATGACCTCTTCCCTTCGGTCGCAGCACGCGCTCAGTGTTTCGCCCGGGTTGCAAACACTGCGCAGTTAAACCTGAACGTGTCCATGGGAAGATTAACTGCGCAGTCTTTTAATTGTATGATTGAGACTGCGCAGTTCATTTTCCTATCCAAACCTTCTGGGTTTCACCGCACACCTCTGGCCTACATAGTGAAAACGGAGGGAAGAACTGTGTGTGTGTGTGCGTGTGTGTGTGTGTGTGGCAACCTCACCTCCAGCCAGTCTCGCCTCCGAGGCATCGCGATAATACCTTCCCTCGTGTCTCAGTGTCGGGTATCATTATGAGGAATAATAGCGAGGCTAATTCCGTTCCAAAGGCCGTAGGTGGTTCTGCCTGCTTCTGCTGTGAACTTCTTGTGAAAATGTTCATTTAGTTTATATATATATATATATATATATATATATATATATATATATATATATATATATATATATATATATATATATATATATATTGTACTTTGTCGCTGTCTCCCGTGTTAGCGAGGTAGCGTAAAGAAACAGACGAAAGAAATGGCCCAACCCACCCACATGCATATGTATATACCTACACGTCCACACACGCGCATATATATATATATATATATATATATATATATATATATATATATATATATATATATATATATTTTTTTTTTTATACTTTGTCGCTGTCTCCCGCGTTTGCGAGGTAGCGCAAGGAAACAGACGAAAGAAATGGCCCAACCCCCCCCATACACATGTACATACACACGTCCACACACACAAATATACATACCTACACAGCTTTCCATGGTTTACCCCGGACGCTTCACATGCCTTGATTCAATCCACTGACAGCACGTCAACCCCTGTATACCACATCGCTCCAATTCACTCTATTCCTTGCCCTCCTTTCACCCTCCTGCATGTTCAGGCCCCGATCACACAAAATCTTTTTCACTCCATCTTTCCACCTCCAATTTGGTCTCCCTCTTCTCCTCGTTCCCTCCACCTCCGACACATATATCCTCTTGGTCAATCTTTCCTCACTCATTCTCTCCATGTGCCCAAACCATTTTAAAACACCCTCTTCTGCTCTCTCAACCACGCTCTTTTTATTTCCACACATCTCTCTTACCCTTACGTTACTTACTCGATCAAACCACCTCACACCACACATTGTCCTCAAACATCTCATTTCCAGCACATCCATCCTCCTGCGCACAACTCTATCCATAGCCCACGCCTCGCAACCATACAACATTGTTGGAACTACTATTCCTTCAAACATACCCATTTTTGCTTTCCGGGATAATGTTCTCGACTTCCACACATTTTTCAAGGCTCCCAAAATTTTCGCCCCCTCCCCCACCCTATGATCCACTTCCGCTTCCATGGTTCCATCCGCTGACAGATCCACTCCCAGATATCTAAAACACTTCACTTCCTCCAGTTTTTCACCATTCAAACTCACCTCCCAATTGACTTGACCCTCAACCCTCAACCCTACTGTACCTAATAACCTTGCTCTTATTCACATTTACTCTTAACTTTCTTCTTCCACACACTTTACCAAACTCCGTCACCAGCTTCTGCAGTTTCTCACATGAATCCGCCACCAGCGCTGTATCATCAGCGAACAACAACTGACTCACTTCCCAAGCTCTCTCATCCCCAACAGACTTCATACTTGCCCCTCTTTCCAAGACTCTTGCATTTACCTCCCTAACAACCCCATCCATAACAAGTAGTGGTGATGTGAGAAGGAGATGGAATGAGTATTTTGAAGGTTTGTTGAATGTGTCTGATGACAGAGTGGCAGATATAGGGTGTTTGGGTCGAGGTGGTGTGCAAAGTGAGAGGGTTAGGGAAAATGATTTGGTAAACAGAGAAGAGGTAGTAAAAGCTTTGCGGAAGATGAAAGCCGGCAAGGCAGCAGGTTTGGATGGTATTGCTGTGGAATTTATTAAAAAAGGGGGTGACTGTATTGTTGACTGGTTGGTAAGGTTATTTAATGTATGTATGACTCATGGTGAGGTGCCTGAGGATTGGCGGAATGCGTGCATAGTGCCATTGTACAAAGGCAAAGGGGATAAGAGTGAGTGCTCAAATTACAGAGGTATAAGTTTGTTGAGTATTCCTGGTAAATTATATGGGAGGGTATTGATTGAGAGGGTGAAGGCATGTACAGAGCATCAGATTGGGGAAGAGCAGTGTGGTTTCAGAAGTGGTAGAGGATGTGTGGATCAGGTGTTTGCTTTGAAGAATGTATGTGAGAAATACTTAGAAAAGCAAATGGATTTGTATGTAGCATTTATGGATCTGGAGAAGGCATATGATAGAGTTGATAGAGATGCTCTGTGGAAGGTATTAAGAATATATGGTGTGGGAGGCAAGTTGTTAGAAGCAGTGAAAAGTTTTTATCGAGGATGTAAGGCATGTGTACGTGTAGGAAGAGAGGAAAGTGATTGGTTCTCAGTGAATGTAGGTTTGCGGCAGGGGTGTGTGATGTCTCCATGGTTGTTATATATATATATATATATGTACATAATTCATACTTGCTGCCTTTTTTCATTCTCGTCGCCACCCAACCACACATGAAATGACAACCCCCTCCCCCCGCATGCGCCCGAGGTAGCGCTAGGAAAAGACAACAAAGGCCACATTCGTTCACACGCAGTCTCTAGCTGTCATGTATAATGCACCGAAACCACAGCTCCCTTTCCACATCCAGGCCACACAAAACTTTCCATGAGTCCATGGGGAAAATGAAACACGATAAGTTCCCAAGTGCACTTTCGTGTAATAATCACATCATCAGGGGAGACACAAGAAAGAAATATAACAGTCAGTTGATGTACAACGAAGAGACGTAGCTAGGACGCCATTTGGTAAACAAGTGATTGTCTGAATAGAGAGAGAGAGAGAGAGAGAGAGTACCACTAGTGTAGTAGTTGTGGTGGTGTAGTAGCTGCACTTACAACTGGCTTTTGCCAGAAGGCAGAGGCAGCACGTGGTGCTCACCGCAGGAATGTGCATGCACGAACGGCGACGTCGAGTGCTTTATGTTTTGAGAGAGAGAGAGAGAGAGAGAGAGAGAGAGAGAGAGAGAGAGAGAGAGAGAGAGAGAGAGAGAGAGGGGCACTGGTACACACACACAAAACACACACACACACACACACGACCTGGTCAGCAGTCACAACGACCCGCCTCGTATTTTTCCCCAGGGAGGGAGGCCATCACTCTAGCCGGGATTCGAACCTGTGGCTGATTGGGAAGACGGAGGGAAATGACGGAGGAAATTACAGACGGAAAGAAAATAGGATCCCAGCCTCTACAGATGGAGGTGGAGTCATGAGGGGTTGAAGGCAAGAACAGGTGACGTAGGAGAGGGGAAGAAAGAGTGATGGAATCGACTGACGGAAGAAAGGAAGAAAGAAGACAGAACTGGAGAGTGGTATGTCTCCAGAAAGAGGGAATCACACATTAACTGGAAGAGAAGAGCTCGTCAGGAGTGTACGAAATCCGTCCGAAGAACCACGGCGAAAAGGCACAAGGTTGTTATTTTGGTGCAAGATGTGACGATGCGGGAGCCATAGTGTGACGGCGCAGGAGCCATAGTGTGACGGCGCAGGAGCCATAGCGTGACGGCGCAGGGGCCATAGTGTGACGGCGCAGGAGCCGTAGCGTGACGGCGCAGGAGCCATAGCGTGACGGTGCAGGAGCCATAGCGTGACGGCGCAGGAGCCATAGCGTGACGGCGCGGGAGCCATAGCGTGACGGCGCAGGAGCCATAGTGTGACGGCGCAGGAGCCATAGCGTGACGGCGCAAGAGCCATAGCGTGACGGCGCAGGAGCCATAGTGTGACGGCGCAGGAGCCATAGCGTGACGGCGCAGGAGCCATAGCGTGACGGCGCAGGAGCCATAGCGTGACGACGCAGGAGCCATAGTGTGACGGCGCAGGAACCATAGTGTGACGGTGCATGAGCCATAGCGTGACGGCGCAGGAGCCATAGCGTGACGGTGCATGAGCCATAGCGTGACGGCGCAGGAGCCATAGCGTGACGGCGCGGGAGCCATAATGTGACGGCGCGGGAGCCATAGCGTGAAGGCGCAGGAGCCATTAGCGTAAGGAATGACATCTAAAGGAGGAAGAGGAGGAGGAGAAGAAGAAGAAGATGGAGGAGTGACGGCGCGGAACGCCAATAGGGAAGAGCATCCATCCGTGGATTAATGCCTCCCTCCGCCCACTTCCGATGGCCTTTTCGTGGTTTTCCTTCGCTTCTCTCACATCCAGGAGGAGGGTCTAGCCTAGCCTACCCCACCGCCTCCATGCAGACCCGCGCTCCGGAGACGCAAGCGTTCCCCTCCGCCTTCGAGGTCTCCGAGCCAGCCAAACCCTGGACTTACCTTGAGTTGACTGTGTGTGTGTGTGTGTGTGTGTGCGTGCGCGCGCGCGCGAAGCCGCTTCTGACCATCCTTATATGTACGTACGTGTGTGGGTGTGGAGAGAGAGAGAGAGAGAGAGAGAGAGAGAGAGAGAGAGAGAGAGAGAGAGAGAGAGAGGAAGCGGTGTGCCTATAAACCAATTACCGATAACGGCTCTCCGGTGTACGCCATTAATCACGCCTCTCAAAGAGTCATTTCCTTCATCCCTTTTATGGGAGAGAGAGAGAGAGAGAGAGAGAGAGAGAGAGAGAGAGAGAGAGAGAGAGAGAGAGAGAGAGAGGCGGCCAGCGAGCGCACGTTTGTGAATCACAATCGCGAGAGCCCGTAATTAGCCGCTCCGTCACCAGGCACGACCTCCAGATCCGTGTCGCGTAGTCGAGGCACCATCGACTCCCCAAGATAATATTGACAGACTTGTCGAAGGAAAAATATAATTCATGATGTTGGTCGTCCGTTGTGTGACTTCATATTTTAACTGAGAGACTTTGATTTTCTCGATATTGGGTCATGTATTCACGTCTGTTTGTAGAATTAGACCTTGACCCAATTCCTCCCACCCGTTCATGTAAACCTCCTGGCGCAGGCGCCCACTCACCGTGCTTTGGCTCTTGTAGAGAGAGAGAGAGAGAGAGAGAGAGAGAGAGAGAGAGAGAGAGAGAGAGAGAGAGAGAGGTACTAACGATAGCCATGCAGCGAGGAGCGAGACCAGCCAGGGTGGGCACACGCTATCCTCCTACCTTGTGTTGTGGTTCGTTAGCTTGATGGCTCACTTGACCCAACACGTATATGATCCACGTCCTGTGGTCAGCAGCGCCGTGGTGTGGTGTGGTATGGTGGGGTTGTGTGTTGTAACGCAGGAGGAGGAAGTGTAGTGGTGTGGTGCTCGAGTACTGAAGGGACGGGAGTACGTACTACCAGAAGTACTTTCCTCTGGTCTATTTCTCGTGGGATTGTCATCCTAGTTAGGTTTACTGTCTGGTTGAGGTTTGTGTGAGCTGGACTCATATTCCCTGATGTTGTTTATTTATAGTCGAATCTCCTTCCATGTTGGACCTAAGGCCTTGGCAGAGCTCCCTCCTTGAAGCCTATCTTTTCTCCCCCTCCTTCCTCAAAATCGTTTGTTTGGACATTCTTCCCTTCTGGACCCTGTCGTTGAACGCGTCGCTGAACGCTTGTGGTGTTGTGTTGGCTCCGCCATTCACACACCCACCACCATTGTCGCCCTGTATTTCTGAAAGGAATGTATTGTTTCTCAAGTCAAACCGTTGTTTGGTCTTGCCATTGCACCGCACGGTTGGTTGGTCCTCATTTACTGCCTTCGTTTTCCCTCCTACGTATTATTTCTTTTCAGGAGTTTATCCCTTCAGGATTTTTACTCTTTGTTGGGCATGCGTCGCAGGCTGAACTTTATGTGTGGATTCCAGCCTGTGCACATGGAAGTCGGAGAATACTTGTCTCTGTTCTTGCAAGAGAAGGACTAATGGCGTTACGATATGTGTGTTACATAGTATTCGAATAGTCGTTTCCCTTTACCAGGTGATCATAGGCTAGTGGTAGTGCTTCCGCCTCTTAGGCACGGGTCCCGTGTTCGATCCTGGCTGTTGGAGGTTTGTATTATATATATATGTATATATATATATATATATATATATATATATATATATATATATATATATAGATAGATAGATAGATAGATAGATAGATAGATACATTTATGTGCTGAAAAAGGACTAGTGATGGGAATACCTGGTTTAAAAAGAGAGATATACATAAGTATACGTATGTAAGTAGGAGAGATGGCCAGAGAGCGTTATTGGATTATGTGTTAATTGATAGGCGCGCGAAAGAGTGACTTCTGGATGTTAATGTGCTGAGAGATGCAACTGGAGGGATGTCTGATCGTTATCTTGTGGAGGCGAAGGTGAAGATTTGTAGAGGTTTTCAGAAAAGAAGAGAGAATGTTGGGGTGAAGAGAGTGGTGAGAATAAGTAAGCCTGGGAAGGAGACTTGTGTGAGGAAGTACCAGGAGAGACTTAGTACAGAATGGAAAAAGGTGAGAACAATAGACGTAAGGGGAGTGGGGGAGGAATGGAATGTATTTAGGGAAGCAGTGATGGCTTGCGCAAAAGACGCTTGTGGCATGAGAAGTGTGGGAGGTGGGCAGATTAGAAAGAATAGTGAGTAGTGGGATGAAGAAGTAAGATTATTAGTGAAAGTGAAGAGAGAGGCATTTGTACGATTTTTGCAGGGAAATAATGCAAATAAGTGTGAGATGTGTAAAAGAAAGAGGCAGGAGGTCAAGAGAAAGGTGCAAAAGGTGAAAAAGAGGGCAAATGAGAGTTGGGGTGAGAGAGTATCGTTAAATTTTAGGGAGAAAAAAAAAAGATGTTTTGGAAGGAGGTAAGTAAAGTACGTAAGACAAGGGAACAAATGGGAACTTCAGTGAAGGCGGCTAATGGGGAGGTGATAACAAGTAGTGGTGATGTGAGAAGGAGATGGAGTGAATATTTTGAAGGTTTGTAGAATGTGTTTGATGATAGAGTGGCAGATATAGGGTGTTTTGCTCTAGGTGGTATGCAAAGTTAGAGGGTTAGGGAAAATGATTTGGTAAACAGAGAAGAGGTAGTAAAAGCTTTGCGGAAGATGAAAGCCGGCAAGGCAGCGGGTTTGGATGGTATTGGAGTGGAATTTATTAAAAAAGGGGGATGAATTTATTGTTGACTGGTTGGTAAGGTTACTTAATGTATGTATGACTCATGGTGAGGTGCCTGAGGATTTGAGGAATGCTTGCATAGTGCCATTGTACAAAGGCAAAGGGGATAAAAGGGAGTGCTCAAATTACAGAGGTATAAGTTTGTTGAGTATTCCGTGGAAAGTATATTTGAGAGTATTGATTGAGAGGGTGAAGGCATGTACAGAGCATCAGACTGGGGAAGAGCAGTGTGGTTTCAGAAGTGGTAGAGGATGTGTGGATCAGGTGTTTGCTTTGAAGAATGTATGTGAGAAATACTTAGAAAAGCAAATGGATTTGTATGTAGCATTTATGGATCTGGAAAAGGCATATGATAGAGTTGATAGAGATGCTCTGTGAAAGGTATTAAGAATATATTATGTGGGAGGCAAGTTGTTAGAAGCAGTGAAAAGGTTATATCGAGGATGTAAGGCATGTGTACGTGTAGGAAGAGAGAAAAGTCATTGGTTTTCAGTAAATGTTGGTTTGCGGCAGGGGTGTGTGATGTCTCCATGGTTGTTTAATTTGTTTATGGATGGGGTTGTTAGGGAGATGACTGCAGGAGTTTTGGAAAGAGGGGCAAGTATGCAGTCTGTTGTGGATGAGAGAGCTTGGGAAGTGAGTCAGTTGTTCGCTGATGATACAGCGCTGGTGGCTGATTCGTGAGAGAAACTGCAGAATCTGGTGACTGAGTTTGGTAAAGTCTGTGAAAGAAGAAAGCTGAGAGATGTGGCTCGATGTGAATAAGAGTGAGGTTATTAGGTACAGTAGGGTTGAGGGACAAGTCAATTGGGAGGTAAGTTTGAATGGAGAAAAATTGGAGGAAGTGAAGTGTTTTAGATATCTGGGAGTGGATTTGGCAGCGGATGGAATCATGGAAGCGGAAATTAATCATAGGGTGGGGGAGGGGGCGAAAGTTCTGGGAGCGTTGAAGAATGTGTGGAAGTCGAGAACATTATCTCGGAAAGCAAAAGTTGGTATGTTTGAAGGAATTGTGGTTCCAACAATGTTATATGGTTGCGAGGCATGGGCTATGGATAGAGTTGTGCGGAGGAGGGTGGATATGCTGGAAAAGAGATGTTTGTGGTGTGAAGTGGTTTGATCGAGTAAGTAATAATAGGGTAAGAGAGATGTATGGTAATAAAAAGAGTGTGGTTGAGAGAGCAGAAGAGGGTGTTATGAAATGGTTTGGTCACATGGAGAGAATGAGTGAGGAAAGATTGACCAAGAGGATATATGTGTCAGAGGTGGAGGGAACGAGGAGAAGTGGGAGACCAAATTGAAAGTGGAAGGATGAAGTGAAAAAGATTTTGAGTGATCGGGGACTGAACATGCAAGAGGGTGAAAGGCGTGCAAGGAATAGAGTGAACTGGGACGATGTGGTATACCGGGGTTGACATGCTGTCAATGGATTGAACCAGGGCATGTGAAGCGTCTGGGGTAAACCACGGAAAGTTGTGTGGGGCCTGGATGTGGAAAGGGAGCTGTGGTTTCAGTGCATTATACATGACAGCTAGAGACTGAGTGCGAACGAATGTGGCCTTTGTTGTCTTTTCCTAACGCTACCTCGCGCACATGCATGGGGGAGGGGTTTGGTATTTCATGTGTGGCGGGGTGGCGATGGGAATGAATAAAGGCAGACAGTACGAATTATGTACATGTGTATGTATGTATATGTCTGTGTGTGTATATATATGTATACGTTGAGATGTATAGGTATGTATATTTGCGTGTGTGGATGTGTACATATATACCTGTTTATGTGGGTGGGTTGGGCCATTCTTTCGTCTGTTTCCTTGCGCTACCTCGCTAACGCGGGAGACAGCGACGAAGCAAATAAATATATATATCCTTATATTCGTTAAGGCTAGTGCAGAGCTGGTGTATGCATACGGACCGACTCGTAATATCTCTCTCTCTCCCCCACCTGTTCTTCCTGCCTGAGGGACCACCTGGGCAGCCTCACCCGCCTCAGCCACAGTCTCATCGAGCCACAACTATGCAAGGAACTCCAGTCTCCTTCACCCTCGATGACCACATTCCCTGCTGTGATGCTGCTGTCTGTAACCCCTCCCGCCTCGCTCGCTCCCTCTCCTTCCCTCCTACCTTCCCTTCTTCCTCAATCCATCACCTTGCCATCCCATCCCCCCTTCTCTTCTCTTCCCTCCCCTCACAGCCACGGGGTTCAACGGCCGCCGCGCCTCCTTCCTGAGGGTGGAGCGCTCGAGGTAGTTCCTCCCGGAGCTGTTTTGTGTATCGTCTTGAGTTTCCATGAATGTACGCACCGATGTGTGATGACTGGGGTTACGGAGGTGTGAATTATCGTGCCGTCTGGTCTGTGGATACATTGTTTGTTGATACTTATATATATATATACTTCACATACACACATATTATATGTAGTATCTCATCTCCCATGGTGGAGTCACATCACGATATTGCCGTCTGTTGGTCACACTGAGCTGCCTCTTACACCAGTTATGATCCCACGGTGGTGTGACTTTTGGGTGTGTTGGCCTTAGCCCTTGGCTTGACCTATGACTAGGGTCATCGAAGTCAAAGGGTATGCCGTCGTGCTCATTGGTTAACCACAGTTGAGTTTATTTGAAGGCAGGTCATTCGTCCTAAAATCAGCATTGGCTCAAGGTTTTAAGGGCGTTTGGTGATGTGTCCAAGTTCTTCTGTAATGGTGGGGACTGAGAGAGGATTACACAGACATGAGCAACAACCACGTTCGTAGATGCTACTGACGATGTATGATGAAAAAACAAAGTGAGGTAATGAGAGATGAGGTTAGCTGGCGTTCTTGCGGCTCTGGTGTCGTTCCATGGGAGGATTGCGTGGGCGACGGGTCTCGTGGAGCGCCTGCAGAAGGGAGGAAGTGTTGCCGAGATGCTAAATTAGTGGGCGGTGCTATTTGTGCAGTGTGCTGCAGTAAGCGTGACCCATTGGTCCTGTAGTCAAAGTTGTCGTATAAGACAGTGTCCCACGGTACTCCTGCCGAAGGGACAAGAGTCAGAGTACTTGGGATGAGGCACAACGGTAGCCCTGCAGGAGAGTGACAGGCCAGGAGTCAAATGGCGAACGATTACTGGGCGGAGGTGCGTCTCGTCGTCCAAGAGCAATCAGGCCTCCCTGATAGCCCCTGATGAGTGGGATTGACTGCCATGTCCATTGCGATGGGTTCTTACAGGATTATAGACCGCCTGTAGTGAAAAACGGCACAAGGTACACCATGACTACTGCCACACCATCTGGTGTAACCACAGACACACCGTCTGCTGTAACTATAGACACGCTCGTCTGTTATAACCACAGACATACAGTCTTAACTATAGACACGCAGTCTTTTTTAAGCACATCGTAATCGAGGGCACCTGGTCCATCAACACCACACCCGTCCAACTCTGTCCCTGATCCTGTCTCGTGTTTACATGAAGATGGTAGGCCATCCTTCCCCCCTTTTTTCCCCCAGACGCCTTTCCTATTTCCTCTCACTCTAATTGTTTGTCATGTCAGTCCCCCAGTCCTCGTCCGTAACCGCTACCCTCCCTCATTTTCCCTGCCTCATTTCCTCACTCTCGTGGGTCTGTGAATGAAGAAATTAGACCGTTTTTCCGGGCTGTGCCTACCACTGACGCGGTACATGAACCACACGGGCCCCTCCGACGCGTCGCCACGCTTCTGGCGGGAAATGAAACCTCTGGTGGCCTTCAAGTTTAGCTGACTCAGGTCAGGTGCAGGTGAAGGTCGGGACCTGGCTTGGTCCAGGTGTAGGTGGCCTGGTTTGGTCCAGGTGTAGGTGACAAGGTAGCTTTCATGTGCAGGTGACATGGGTAGGCCCAGGTGTAGGTTACATTGATAGGTTCAAGTGTAGGTTACATGGGTTAGGTTCAGGTGTAGGTTACATGGGTTAGGTTCAGGTGTAGGTTACATGGGTTAGGTTCAGGTGTAGGTTACATGGGTTAGGTTCAGGTGTAGGTTACATGGGTTAGGCTCAGGTGTAGGTTACATGGGTTAGGTTCAGGTGTAGGTTACATGGGTTAGGTTCAGGTGTAGGTTACATGGGTTAGGTTCAGGTGTAGGTTACATGGGTTAGGTTCAGGTGTAGGTTACATGGGTTAGGTTCAGGTGTAGGTTACATGGGTTAGGTTCAGGTGTAGGTTACATGGGTTAGGTTCAGGTATAGGTTACATGGGTTAGGCTCAGGTGTAGGTTACATGGGTTAGGTTCAGGTGTAGGTTACATGGGTTAGGTTCAGGTGTAGGTTACATGGGTTAGGTTCAGGTGTAGGTTACATGGGTTAGGTTCAGGTGTAGGTTACATGGGTTAGGTTCAGGTGTAGGTTACATGGGTTAGGTTCAGGTGTAGGTTACATGGGTTAGGTTCAGGTGTAGGTTACATGGGTTAGGTTCAGGTGTAGGTTACATGGGTTAGGTTCAGGTGTAGGTTGCATGGGTTAGGTTCAGGTGTAGGTTACATGGGTTAGGTTCAGGTGTAGGTTAAATGGGGAGGTTCAGGTGAAGCTAACAAGGGCAGTTCGGGCTTTCTGTAGTTGGGCTTTGGTCATGTTAACCGGGTTAAAGGGGTTTGGATAATTGATCACAAGTTAGCCTTTGCTTGCTTGTGAGTTGGAAGTAATTAAGTAGTTAAACCAGTTTAAGGAAGATTTTCGTTTAAGGCAATATAATGTGTTTAATAAAGAGGCTTTAAGTGTATCATTCAGTCCTTGGTTTAGGATTGTTAGGGGGTTTTAACCTAACTCGAGGTGAGGTTGAAGCATTGCCTGTGCTAGGTTAGGTTGTGTTTCATCATAGGACGGGTCGTGTAGGCGTGAAGAGGATCGTGGGCCGTGTTTGGTTCGGCCAAGTTTAAGTATAGGACCTCCTGCTTTGTTGGTGTGAAAAGGACCATGAGCCTTACTAGGTTAGGTTATATTCTAGCATAGGACTTGCTATGTTGATGTGGACAGAGTTTTGGTTTTAACTAAACTGTAATTGACAGGTTAGGTTAAGCAATTATTCCCCCCCCCCACCCTTAGGCCAGCGAGTTAGTTTAGGGGTCGTACTGATCGTGCTCATGGGGGTAGTTAGTTCAGGGGTCGTACTGATCGTGCTTATGGGGGGTAGTTCAGGGGTCGTACTGATCGTGCTCATGGGGGTAGTTAGTTCAGGGGTCGTACTGATCGTGCTCATGGGGTAGTTAGCCCAGGGGTCGTACTGATCGAGCTTTGGGGGGTAGTTAGTCCAGAGGTCGTACTGATCGGGCTTATGAGGGTAGTTCAGGGGTCGTACTGATCGTGCTCATAGGGGTAGTTAGTTCAGGGGGTCGTACTGATCGTGCTCATGGGGTAGTTAGCCCAGGGGTCGTACTGATCGAGCTTTGGGGGGTAGTTAGTCCAGAGGTCGTACTGATCGGGCTTATGAGGGTAGTTCAGGGGTCGTACTGATCGTGCTCATAGGGGTATTTAGTTCAGGGGGTCGTACTGATCGTGCTCATGGGGTAGTTAGCCCAGGGGTCGTACTGATCGTGCTCATGGGGGTAGTTAGTTCAGGAGTCGTACTGATCGGGCTTATGAGGGTAGTTCAGGGGTCGTACTGATCGTGCTCATAGGGGTAGTTAGTTCAGGGGGTCGTACTGATCGTGCTCATGGGGGTAGTTAGTCCAGGGGGTCGTAGTGATCGTCCTTATAGGGGGTTGTTCAGGGGTCGTACTGATCGTGCTCATGGGGTAGTTAGTCCAGGGGTCGTACTGATCGTGCTCATGGGGTAGTTAGTCCAGGGGTCGTACTGATCGTGCTTATGGGGGGTAGTTCAGGGGTCGTACTGATCGTGCTCATGGGGGTAGTTAGTTCAGGGGTCGTACTGATCGTGCTTATGGGGTAGTTAGTTCAGGGGTCGTACTGATCGTGCTTATGGGGGGTAGTTAGCCCAGGGGTCGTACTGATCGTGCTCATGGGGTAGTTAGTTCAGGGGTCGTACTGATCGTGCTTATGGGGGGTAGTTAGCCCAGGGGTCGTAGTGATCGTGCTTATGGGGGGTAGTTCAGGGGTCGTACTGATCGTGCTCATGGGGGTAGTTAGTTCAGGGGTCGTACTGATCGTGCTCATGGGGGTAGTTAGTTCAGGGGTCGTACTGATCGGGCTTATGGGGGTAGTTAGTTCAGGGGTCGTACTGATCGTGCTCATGGGGGTAGTTAGTTCAGGGGTCGTACTGATCGGGCTTATGAGGGTAGTTCAGGGGTCGTACTGATGGTGCTCTTGGGGTTGGTTAGTCCAGGGGTCGTACTGATCGTGTTCATGGGGTGGTTTGTTCAGGGGTCGTACCGATCGTGTTCATGGGGGTGGTTTGTTCAGGGGTCGTACCGATCGTGTTCATGGGGGTGGTTAGTTCAGGGGTCGTACTGATCGGGCTTATGAGGGTAGTTCAGGGGTCGTACTGATGGTGCTCTTGGGGTTGGTTAGTCCAGGGGTCGTACTGATCGTGTTCATGGGGGTGGTTTGTTCAGGGGTCGTACCGATCGTGTTCATGGGGGTGGTTTGTTCAGGGGTCGTACCGATCGTGTTCAAGGGGGGTGGTTTGTTCAGGGGTCGTACTGATCGTGTTCATGGGGGTGGTTTGTTCAGGGGTCGTACTGATCGTGTTCATAGGGGTGGTTTGTTCACGGGTCGTACTGATTGTGTTCATGAGGGTGGTTTGTTCAGGGGTCGTACTGATCGTGTTCATGGGGGGTTAAAAATCTGTTGAATTCATCACCCGATTGAACTGTTAAATTTGTCGTATGTCCTTGTTAAATACCTGTGCGTATGTTCTTTATTGTGTGCTTTGTTAGATGCGTGCCGTGGCTTTGTTAAATGATGGAAGGCCTTGTTGAATGCATGTGTTTATGCTCGTAATCGTGTGCATTGTAAGGTGTCCCGTGCCTGTGTAAAATGATGGAAGGCTTTGTTAAGACTGTACGTATCCTGTGGTGGGTGTTCATGTCGGTGTGGCCTTGTCCGCCGTCGTTCGGCTGTGTTAATTTGTGTGTGCCTCTGTTACTTACAGCGTGGCATGTCAGGTTCCGGGGGTCCATGTTACGTTTTAGGGGTGGCTGTGTTAGACATCGGGTGACCAGGATCGGTTGATGTTTGGCCATGTTAACTGCCGTGGGGCCTGGCTAGGTTATATTGGTTTGAGCAGTTATTGTGCCGTCGTCTGAGTCTCGGTGGGAAATTTTGTCACTTGTAGTCGGGCTGTGTTGATCATATGGTTAACCCTATGTGGCCATGTTAACTGCTGTGTTCACCTTGATTCCCGAAGACGATACGTCATTGAATGGCCATCATAGTTGCCTGGCCATCTTCGTTGTTGTGTGGGCATCCTAGCTGTAATGTGGCCAGCCATCCTGGTTACCGTGTGGCCATCCTGGTTGTCGTGTGGCCGTCTTGGTCGCCGTGGGGCCATCTGGTTTCTCAGTCTTGTGGCCACGTTAGCGACTCTCAGGCCACAGCCCCCGGCGCCCCGGGTGTGTGTGTGTGTGTGTGTGTGTGTGTGTGTGTGTGTGTGTGTGTGGGTGGGGGTGGGTTCCTCTACCAGGTGTCAGGTGGTCTCTGGGGGGGAAAAACACCCATACGGGGGGTCCACGCTCCCCACTTCCCTTCCCTTCCCTCCCTCCCGCACTGCTACACTCGTGATGTCATCTCTCCCTTAAGAACCACTACGGGTGGAGGGAAGTCCGTCCCCTTCCCCTGGCCCCTGGAGGGCAAGCCGTGCCTGCCCCGTGCCCCGGGCGAGGGGCTCAGTTAACCACGGCAGCTAATCAGCTGCAGGAATTCTGGCCTCATTCCGGGCCAGCTGTTGCCGTGGGTCGTGGTTTATCGCTTTTAAGGGGGGAAGGTGGGGAAAGGGGGGGGGGGGTGTTCATGGTGTTAGGAGGTGTGGGGGGGGAGGAGGGTGGGGTGGGGGGAGGTGGAGAAGGAGGGTGTCCTAGTGGAGGGAGAGGAGGAGGGAGGAAGGAAGGAAGGAGGAGGAGGTGCTGCTGAGTTGCTCCCGCTCAGGGTACACCGCGAGTGAAGAATCACCTTCGGCAAGGCTGCATCAGTGGGAGTACAGTCTCGTCACAGAGCTTCACACTCCAGGGGAGTCTAGTTTTCCCTCCTGCTGCTGGAAGTAGCGCAGCCTCGGGCTGTAGGAGAACTTCGGAGGGAGGTTCTGGGTAACACAAGGACTCCTTCAGTAACACTCCAAAGGAATGTAATTTCCCCTGCTACTTGAAGAAGCGCAGCCTTGGGCTGTAGGACTCTTTATAGGGAGGTCCTGGGTAACACCAGGACTCTTCATACTTGCTCTAAAGGAATCTGATTTCCCCTGCTACTGGAAGTAGCGCACTCTTGGGCAGTAGGAGCCTGTAACACCAGGACTCCTTCATTCAATTGGTCCTGGGGTGATTCTAGATCATAAATACTCAGGATTAATACGACCTGTGTGTGGGAGGCCCCGAGGACAGTATGGTGCTGGCGCTCTGTAACACCAGTGGAGCGATGGCCCCACTGAAGCCTTCCCAGTGGGGGGGTATAATGTTGTTGGCACTTCCCACTGCCTGTGTGAACTTTTTTTTTTTCTTTTTTTTGAGGAAGGGGAAGGGATGCAAGTCTCTGGGGGAAGTGGAGTTACAGCCACCCCCATAGATCCAAGATTCGGTTGAGGTATTGACATGAGCAACCAGACAGTATCATTAAACCGGGAGACTTCAAAGACATTATTTTTCTTTCCGAATAAAGATGAACACCCCGAGCTCTTCTGATAATGAACCTTTGAACCTTTTTTCTTGTAGTGAACCTCTGAACCTTTTGCCCGTCTTAGCGTCAACGTCAGTGCTCAGGACCACTTTAAAAGGCCTCGTGGGATTGCCTCGACCGTCACAGTACCATTAAATTGACGTACTACATTAGACTACAAGCAGTATTGGAAAGGCCTTATATGTCATTGGATGCCATCCACTTGGAGAAATGTTCCCCTCGAACTCGAAATGGGTTTCCGAAACACGGAAATCACAAGGGGTGTTTAAAGGCTTGCCTCCTCCACCCCCTCACCCTTTGTCCTTATCTTTACAGAACCTTCGATAAATGTTTCGTTTTTGGGACAGAATTGGGAGTTGGAGGGGGTCCCTCCTCCCCACACAAGGAGGCAGCTGTAGCACGTGTGTTTCATTAACCCACTTTTTGTCTCTCTCGAAATTCTTCATGAACCACTTAGCGGGAGAGGCTCGCGGAGCCAGCACCAGGCACGTAGCGCGCTATTTCTCTGAGCCATGTTCCGTGCCTCTGTGGCAAGTCTGTTTTCTCTCCAGCCATTTAACGAGAAATGTCGGGTTGTGTTCGGAGCCGCACAAGCCCATCTGTCATGACGGAGGCGTCGAGGGCTGGCCGGCCGTGTTGCATCTCCCTGTCGGCGACGAAAAGGGAGTTCCGGCGGGATCTGGGGCGGGATCTGAATAATTCCCAGGTGAGCTGAGGAGATGAGTGGATGCGGAGGCCTGCTGGAGTCTGGGTGATTCTCGTGGAAATTGGACGGTGCTGGTTTATCTTTGATGGTTCTTTATCAGTCTTGGAAGGTCCTGGGGCACCTTGGATGGCTCTGGTGCACCTTGGATGGTCCTGGCATATCTTGGAAGGTCCTGACGCATCTTGGATGGTCCTGGTGAATCTTGGATGGTCTTGGTGGATCTTTGATGGTCCTGGTGAATCTTGGATGGTCCTGGTGCATCTTTTATAATCCTGTTGCATCTTGGATGGTCCTGGTGCATCTTGGATGTCCCTGGTGCATCTTGGATGGTCCTAGTGCATCTTGGATGGTCCTAGTGCATCTTGGATGGTCCTTGTGCATCGTGAATGGTCCTGGTGCTCCGTGGATGGTCTTGGTGCATCTTGGATGGTCCTGTTGAATCTTGGATGGTCCTAGTGCATCTTGGATGGTCCTAGTGCACCTTGGGTGGTCCTTGTGCATCTTGGATGGTCCTGACGCATCTTGGATGGTCCTAGTGCATCTTGGATGGTCCTAGTGCACCTTGGATGGTCCTTGTGCATCTTGGATGGTCCTAGTGCATCTTGGATGGTCATGATGCATCTTGGCTGGTCCTGTTGCATCTTGGATGGTTCTGTTGCATCTTAGATGGTCCTGGTGTACCTTTGATGGTCCTGGTGCATCTTGGATGGTTCTGTTGCGTCTTAGATGGTCCTGGTGTACCTTTGATGGTCGTGGTGCATCTTGGATGGTCCTGGTGTACCTTTGATGGTCCTGGTGCATCTTGGATGGTTCTGTTGCGTCTTAGATGGTCCTGGTGTACCTTTGATGGTCGTGGTGCATCTTGGATGGTCCTGGTGCATCTTGGAGGATGGTCCTGGTTGATCTTGGATGGTCATGATGCATCTTGGCTGGTCCTGTTGCATCTTGGATGGTTCTGTTGCATCTTAGATGGTCCTGGTGTACCTTTGATGGTCCTGGTGCATCTTGGATGGTCCTGGTGCATCTTGGATGGTCCTGGTGCATCTTGGAGGATGGTCCTGGTGCATCTTGGATGGTCCTGGTGCATCTTGGATGGTCCTGGTGCATCTTGGATGGTCCTGGTGCATCTTGGAGGATGGTCCTGGTGCATCTTGGATGGTCCTGGTGCATCTTGGAGGATGGTCCTGGTGCATCTTGGATGGTCCTGGTGCATCTTGGATGGTCCTGGTGCATCTTGGAGGATGGTCCTGGTTGATCTTAAACCGTTCTGGGGAATCTTGGGTAAGCCACAGGGGTTATAGTTGATGGCTGATGAACCTTTAGTGATAAGAGACTGGTAGACTCTCTCTCGTGGAGACTGGCAGATTTTGGCAACAGGTAGAGTGCGAGTCCTGGGTCGAGTCTGACGATCGGTTTCAGAGGGACTACTGCTCGGTGCTGGTGTGTCCCGGATGAGTGGAGGGTCTCTTTGTGTTCCCTGGTAGGTGCACGGGTCCTGGGGAGCGGGAGTAGCTTGCCAGTATGTAATGTGTCATCATGGCACCCTCCGTGTCTCGCCACACAGCACCTCTGCTCTTACTGCTACAGGTATAGCCAGCGTGGTGACGCTGCAGAGGCTCGCTCTCCACACCTTACCGACGCCGAAGCTGTTATGGTATTAATCACCTACTGAAAGGAACAAAACGTATAAGTAAAGATCAGTGAATCCACGGCGGCTCACTTTAATTTAAAACAGGCTCTCGGGAATTCCCGCCAAATCCGTTCTTTTATCGCAGACGCGCGGAATCTCTGTATTGTTTTGCTCAGTTTTGCTGCGCCGGAGAAGTTTACGCGTTTGTCCCATTTAATGAGAATTATTTCCGGATGTTTTATCAGATCATAGGAATATCTGTGTTCTTTGGTCAGGTAATTGTCGTCACATTATCATAAATTGTTTGAATAGTTATTAAAACGTCGAAAAAGAAAATTAATTTCATTCTTTAGTTGCTCAAATTTTTCTCTGACATTAAATGTTACTAATTATTTTGTATATCTTCTTCAAACTTTAATTGTATTTTTGTTGCTTTCTCTTTATGGATTATTTTCGTCCATCATTCTGCTATGATAGGGAGTGAGGAGCCTCGATCACAGACACTCGTTGGTTGAAAGATTTGAACGCCTCGCTCGTCCACAGTCTCCACTCACCGCAGGTCCTGCCTGACCCACTGCTTGTAGAGATGAACTTCTCCAACTCGTGTGTGGTAATGTGTAGATGACGTGTGTGTGTGTGTATGAGAGGCGGAACTTTGCTCGGGTATGTCGGAGTGGTGTTAGGATGTTTGGATAGATTATGAATTATTATCGTCAGTGGTGAAATTACTTGAGCACGACGGTACGACCCTCGACCACGACGGTACGACCCTCGACCACGACGGTACGACCTTCGACCACGACGGTACGACCCTCGACCACGACGGTACGACCCTCGACCACGACGGTACGACCCTCGGACCACGACGGTGCGACCCTCGACCACGACGGTGCGACCCTCGAGCACGACGGTACGACCCTCGACCACGACGGTACGACCTTCGACCACGACGGTACGACCCTCGACCACGACGGTAGGGCCCTCGACCACGACGGTGCGACCCTCGACCACGACGGTACGACCCTCGACCGCGACGGTGCGACCCTCGACCACGACGGTACGACCCTCGACCACGACGGTGCGGCCCTCGATGACGACGGTACGACCTTCGACCACGACGGTACGACCCTCGACCACGACGGTAGGACCCTCGACCACGACGGTGCGACCCTCGACCACGACGGTGCGACCCTCGACCACGACGGTGCGACCCTCGACCACGACGGTGCGACCCTCGACCACGACGGTGCGACCCTCGACCACGACGGTGCGACCCTCGACCACGACGGTGCGACCCTCGACCACGACGGTGCGACCCTCGACCACGACGGTACGGCCCTCGAGCACGACGGTGCGACCCTCGACCACGACGGTACGACCCTCGACCACGACGGTACGACCCTCGACCACGACGGTACGACCCTCGACCACGACGGTACGACCCTCAGAACGACACTACGACTTTTAGACTTTCGCCGAGCCTGAACCTTGAGGGTTAGTTTCAGTGTGGTGCTTGGCGGAGGACGTCCAGAGGGTAAAGGAAAATACATATAAGTATTTGTTTTGAAACGTTCCTTTAAAAGCCATTTATGAAAATGGAACAAAAATAACCAACAGTTGTAGTAATGACACACACACACACACACACACACACACACAGGGAGATAACGCCCAACATGGTAGTAAAGTATTGGCAGTGTTAAGGTGTGCTGAGGTTGAGTCAGACAGTTTTTCCAGCATATGTCGACACCCTGAGAGGAATATTGTGGTAAGTCGGCGGTGTCTCTTCATTGAAGAAGAGCTTCGACTGGTCAGTCAGTCAGGCACTCGCAGCTGCTACTACTACCTGTGCACATCCAGAGTTGCTGCACGACCCAGCATCTCAGGCTGCTGAACGACTCAACACCTGCAGCTGCTGTTCGAGTCGGCATCCCAGGAAGCTCTTGTGTGATTAGCTTGCAAGTAACCATCGCGACCTCCCAGTGTTGTATTATCTGTAATACCGCAGCTGTGTACTCTCAGCCGATGGACTGCCCTGAAGTGAAGTAAGCCGTCATTTATTTACTTATTTTAATTGAAGTCACCCAAACCCAGCTAGTGCACGAGTTAACTCTTCCAACTGCTGAATAAGCCAACACCTCCAGCCGCTGCACACGAACCAGCATCTTCAGCCGCTGCGCACGAGCCAACACCTCCAGCCGCTGCACACGAACCAGCATCTTCAGCCGCTGCGCACGAGCCAACACCTCCAGCCGCTGCACACGAACCAGCATCTTCAGCCGCTGCGCACGAGCCAACACCTCCAGCCGCTGCACACGAACCAGCATCTTCAGCCGCTGCGCACGAGCCAGCACCTCCAGCCGCTGCACACGAGCCAGCATCTTCAGCCGCTGCGCACGAGCCAACACCTCCAGCCGCTGCACACGAGCCAGCATCTTCAGCCGCTGCGCACGAGCCAACACCTCCAGCCGCTGCACACGAGCCAGCATCTTCAGCCGCTGCGCACGAGCCAGCACCTCCAGCCGCTGCACACGAGCCAGCATCTTCAGCCGCTGCGCACGAGCCAACACCTCCAGCCGCTGCACACGAGCCAGCATCTTCAGCCGCTGCGCACGAGCCAGCACCTCCAGCCGCTGCACACGAGCCAGCATCTTCAGCCGCTGCGCACGAGCCAACACCGCCGCTGCGCACGAGCCAGCACCTCCAGCCGCTGCGCTGCAGTAAACATATAACAAAGAGGAGGAGAAAGCTAAACATGAATTATTATCAAATTACATTCACAAGGTCATTTTTCCCTGCCAGCGACGTTTGCATCGCGTAAAAAGAAAACTTTGTGAAGACTTACTTTTATTAGGAGGCTATGAGAAATTTGGTAAAAATTGTTGGTGCAATATTACCTCAGAATAATACCTTTGAAGTTTTCCTTTTTTTTCTCTCTCTCTGAAAGGGAACACGGAACCGAGGTATATATATATATATATATATATATATATATATATATATATATATATATATATATATATACACGTTTGTTGAGCATTGGACCGGCTGCCACATAGTTGGATACGGAGTTCGACTCCTGGGCGCCTGAAGGAAAATCGTAATCATCCATTCCATGTATCCAATACATGTTACTACCACACACACACACACACACACACACACACACACACACACATGAAGGCAGATCCCCGCGCACTAGTACCTACATTACGGTTGGGTTTCCCGAGGGACAAAGAAGAAAAAGAAGTCTCTAATTCTCCAGATGATGAAGGACCTGCCTCGTAAAGGAAGATGGACCGTACATTACGAGACGCAGGAAATACAAGTAGTTACACACACACACACACACACACACACACACACACACACACACACACACACACACACACACACGAATGTAAGACGGGTGCTCACGTATAGCCTCTACGCACTGAAGAACACGAATGAAGAAAGTGCTTTGATTCATCAGAAGGACTGAACAAACTCACTGCTTCTACCATTGTGAAATGACAGATAATGATAAGTTATAATGATAATAATGATAATGATAATTATGATAGGAATAACTTTACTAATGCTTGGATATATTGAAGTTATAATGATAATAATGATAATGATAATTATGGTAAGAATAACTTTACTAATGCTTGGATATATTGAAGTTATAATGATAATAATGATAATGATAATTATGGTAAGAATAACTTTACTAATGCTTTGGATATATTGAAGTTATAATGATGATAATGATGATGATAATTATGGTAAGAATAACTTTACTAATGCTTGGATATATTGTAAGAGGCACATGTGTACACGTCCAGAACGTTAGGTTAGATGATATTAGAATAGTGGCACGTGTGTGTGTATGCCAGTGACTGGTGTGGAAGAGGGTCGCTGCTCGGGTGACGACGAGGGATGGTGGGTGTGTGTCGTGAGGGTGTGAGGGAAAGTTGTGGAGTATCAGTGAGTGACGTGCCTCGTGTGAAGTATTGATGGAACGAACGTAAGCTAGGAAGCGTTTTTCTTGCACTCTGGTCACTGATGAAGTTATGAGCGTCATGACTGGCATTAAGGCTGAATGGGTGGATTTTCTTATATCAACGAACAAAAAAAAAAGGATACGTCAGTTATATTTTTGTGAAAAGATGTGAAAAATGTACCTGAAGCAAGACGCTTGTGTTTGAGTGCGAGCAGACAGGGCTAAAGTATCAAGGAGTGTGGGTATCCTGGTGTGTAATGTCTCGGATATTACCTCAAGATAAACGGGATGGAAAGCCCAGATAGAGAGAGCTTTGGAGGTTGGGGATGTGAGGAGGGTGAATACCTGGTGGTGAGGGCGTCAGCGAAGACAGTCTAGGAAATGAGAGGTGTCACGTGTGGCGGGCACTCGACACGGAAGGGAGAGAAGTGAACGGCGGAGCCCAGAGGTGGTGAGAGAGCCATATGTGTGTGTGCGTGTGTATGTGTGTTTGTGTTTGTGTGTGTGTGTGTGTGTGTAGCGAGGGAGGAACCGTCTGTGGCTCAGGCCGAGGCAGAAGATGCATTACCATACCAGAACTCGCCACGAAGCCTGAACATGAACTCACACCAATTTTTTCCTTCTTAATCCTCGGCTGAACTGCTGCTCCCCAGCTCCTCCACGTTCACCCATACTGGAGGTAAACCTTGTGGGTGTCGGCTGGGAGTGGCACTGAGCGTACGAGAACTCAGCTTTCATGGAGTTGTAAACGTTGGTATGAACGTGGATGCTGTGGGGCGAGCGCCGCTGGCCCGGGGATTTAAAGGGAAATAGATCTGGGGGAGGAGGAGGAGGGGTGGGGGGGGAGAGCTTTAGAAATAATCCATTATTAATTAAACTGTTTTTAGATTTTCGGTGCCAGATTTTTCTGTTTTTTTTTTACATGTCTTTACGTAAATGTTTTCATCCTTGAGGGGATGAAGAAGAACTCCTTCATGTGATGTTTACAAAATGCGAGTTAGTTTATTACTTTTCTACTTTTTTGGGGGGAGACTTTTTTGTAAGCGGGCCATGCCCAGTGCTCACACACTGACGTGTTTTCCTTCTCCTCCCACGATCGTGGCTGTAGGTGGTGCCAGTTGTGAGCCCACACGGCACCAGGTGACGTCACGAGAACCTAAGCCTTGTATCACAGGGCCACCAACCTCACGTCACCTCTTAAGGGGATATATATATATATGTAATATATATATATATATATATATATATATATATATATATATATATATATATATATATATATATATATATATATATATTATCCCTGGGGATAGGGGATTAAGAATACTTCCCACGTATTCCCTGCGTGTCGTAGAAGGCGACTAAAAGGGGAGGGAGCGGGGGGCTGGAAATCCTCCCCTATCGTTTTTTTTTTTTTTTTTTAATTTTCCAAAAGAAGGAACAGAGGGGGCCAGGTGAAGATATTCCAAAAAACGCCCAGTTCTCTGTTCTTAACGCTACCTCGCTAACGCGGGAAATGGCGAATAGTTTAAAAGAAAAGATATATATATATATATATATATATATATATATATATATATATATATATATATATATATATATATATATATATATATATTTTATATATATATATATATATATATATATATATATATATATATATATATATATATATATATATATATATATATATATATATATATATATATATATATATGAAGGTGAAATCGCACTTCAATAGGAGTTAACACAATTTTATTTGACATGTAAATTTTTTCTCTGCATGTGGCACAACATTCGGATGTATGGGCGAGCACCGCCACCACTCATCTGAAGTGAGGGTTAACGGGTGTTCCTTGATCGCGACGGTACGCTCCTTGAGCACGATGGTACGACGACGGTACGCTCCGTGAGCACGATGGTACGACGACGGTACGATCCTTGAGCACGACGGTACGACGACGGTACGATCCTTGAGCACGATGGCACGACGACGGTACGATCCTTGAGCACGATGGTACGATCCTTGAACACGACGGTAGGACCCTTGAGCACGACGGTACGACCCTTTTAGCACGACGTTACGCTCCATGGACAAGACGGCACGACCCTTTTCACACGACGTTACGACCCTTGAACACGACGGTAGGATCCTTGAGCACGAGGGTACGACCCTTGAGCCACGACGGCACGATCCTTGAGCACGACGGTACGACACTCTGGTATGATGGCCTGGCCTCCCGGTGCACCTGACGGGTCAGGCCGGTCGTGACTGTAGCGTTGTGCTCGGTGGAGTTGGTCTGTCCCGGTAATTTGTTCATGGCGGATGTGATGCCATTAAGGGAGTCTGCTGACCTTGGGCAGTGTGGGGCGCGCTGGAGGCGGGCGACCTAGCCTGACCTCAGTGTGTCCATGCTCCACCATGGGACACCCCTGTGGCAGAGTTCCTGGTTTGGTTGTTCGATACACTCACTGGTGGTTGTGGTTATGTTGGTGAGGGGTGGTGGTTGTGATGGAGATGATGATACCTGTGGTTGTGACGGGTGTTGTTAATACTGCACTGCTGCTGTGGTAGTGTGGGTCGTGGTTGTGGTAGTGTGGGCCGTGGTTGTGGTAGTGTGGGCCGTGGTTGTGGTAGTGTGGGCCGTGGTTGTGGTAGTGTGGGCCGTGGTTGTGGTAGTGTGGGCCGTGGTCGTGGTAGTGTGGGCCGTGGTTGTGGTAGTGTGGGCCGTGGTTGTGGTAGTGTGGGCCGTGGTTGTGGTAGTGTGGGCCGTGGCTGTGGTAGTGTGGGCCGTGGTTGTGGTAGTGTGGGCCGTGGTTGTGGCAGTGTGGGCCGTGGTTGTGGTAGTGTGGGCCGTGGTTGTGGTAGTGTGGGCCGTGGTTGTGGCACTAGCGGTGTCCGGGGGTTGTGTCAGCGGTGGAGATTGTAGTTGTGATGTATGTGTGATGGATTGTATGACACTGTAACCGTACACCTGTGTCCAACGTAATATGGCCTCTTGATTCCCTTATCCTTGGTTCTTTCGACGAAATGTTTTCCTGACATGAGACTTGGTTGGAAACTTAAAGGTTGTGTGATCAGGTCACGCCCTGCTCTTCTCTCTTCGTACACGCACCCACACACACACACACACACAGCATCTTGGCCGGGAGAGCATGCATAGTTTAAGTAGTCTGCCATGATGGCGTTGAGTCCTGGCGTAAACGTCCCCTCCTTCCCCACCACCACACACACACAGACACACACACACACACACACACACACACACACACACACACACACACACACACACACACACGAGACAGTTTAAATGTAGGGCAGAGGGAGGGAGCGTGGTGGGGGCCTGGCTGAGTGGTGTGTGGTGATCAAGGCGAGCCCCCGGGGTTCAACCATCCTCCTCCGCCCTTATCCTTATCTGAGGCGGAATGTTCCCACCCAGACTCTTGGACGTCGGCCCAACACACACACACACACACACACACACACACACACACACACACACACACACACACACACCCATACCCATATCGCACGTAAAGCCTTTCTCTTACATTGTAAATTCCCGGAACAGTTGTGAGAACGTCGAATTAATCCCCGGAATTAAATCTGGCTCCTCGCGTTTAGCCCTCCCGATGAAGGAGAGAGAGAGAGAGAGAGAGAGAGAGAGAGAGAGAGAGAGAGAGAGAGAGAGAGAGAGAGAGAGAGAATAGATACGAAAAAAAAAACACATGGGAAAAAGTTTGTGAAGCGGAATTACCTGTATTGTTCTAGATGGTTTGGGGTGGGGAGGGGCTGTAGAGCGGGCGGGTGGACGGGCGTCTTACACACACACACACACACACACACACACACACACACACACACACACACACACACACACACACACACTTTGCTCCTCCTCCTCCCTGTGTAAGATCATTGTCCGGTGTTGCCGGTGTGCACAGGTGTACTACTGCAGGGACCCCGTCTCTCGTGTGGAGGGTACTGTTCATTACTCAGCGCTGGCTGCTGGCGTACAGCTGCGTGGCGCGTTGGAAAAAAGGGAGAGAGATGAGTAATGAAACATAGTGGTGCTGGAGTAGAGAGGGCGTATTAGAGGGTGTACTTCTACGTGCTGTGCTGGAGTAGATCATGCTACTGTACAGTGTGTGTTGGAGTAGATCATGCTACTGTACAGTATGTGCTGGAGTAGATCATGCTACTGTACAGTGTGTGTTGGAGTAGATCATGCTACTGTACAGTGTGTGCTGGAGTAGATCATGCTACTGTACAGTGTGTGCTGGAGTAGATCATGCTACTGTACAGTGTGGGCTGGAGTAGATCATGCTACTGTACCATGTGTGTTGGAGTAGATCATGCTACTGTACAGTGTGTGTTGGAGTAGATCATGCTACTGTACAGTGTGTGTTGGAGTAGATCATGCTACTGTACAGTGTGTGCTGGAGTAGATCATGCTACTGTACAGTGTGTGCTGGAGTAGATCATGCTACTGTACAGTGTGTGCTGGAGTAGATCATGCTACTGTACAGTGTGTGCTGGAGTAGATCATGCTACTGTACAGTGTGTGTTGGAGTAGATCATGCTACTGTACAGTGTGTGCTGGAGTAGATCATGCTACTGTACAGTGTGTGCTGGAGTAGATCATGCTACTGTACAGTGTGTGCTGGAGTAGATCATGCTACTGTACAGTGTGTGCTGGAGTAGATCATGTTACTGTATAGTGTGTGCTGGAGTAGATCATGCTACTGTACAGTGTGTGTTGGAGTAGATCATGCCTCTGTACAGTGTGTGTTGGAGTAGATCATGCTACTGTACAGTGTGTGCTGGAGTAGATCATGCTACTGTACAGTGTGTGTTGGAGTAGATCATGCTACTGTACAGTGTGTGCTGGAGTAGATCATGCTACTGTATAGTGTGTGCTGGAGTAGATCATGCTACTGTACAATGTGTGCTGGAGTAGATCATGCTACTGTACAGTGTGTGTTGGAGTAGATCATGCTACTGTACAATGTGTGCTGGAGTAGATCATGCCACTGTACAGTGTGTGCTGGAGTAGATCATGCTACTGTACAGTGTGTGCTCCAGCATACTGTGTGATTGAAGGTATTGCAACAGTAGTGAGTGTACTACAGCGTAGCGTACTTCAACAGATACTGTACTGTACATGATGTATTACAACGGACACTGTACAACAGGTACTGGAACACGCTGGCTACTGCTATAGTACTACGAGTGGTCCTGTAGTAGAGCAGGGAACGTCTCTCTTTGTTACGTTTAATTAGAGTTGAGAGCCTGACAATTACTGTGCCGTTGTGTAGAGTCTGGTGGCACTGTACCGTTATGTAGAGTCTGGTGGCACTGTACCGTTGTGTAGAGTCTGGTGGCACTGTACCGTTGTGTAGAGTCTGGTGGCACTGTACCGTTATGTAGAGTCTGGTGGCACTGTGCCGTTGTGTAGAGGTTGCTGACAGTGTACCGTCGTATCGAATTTAGTGACACATTATTTGGGTTTTTTTTGTTTTTTTAGCGTTGGAGGCTCCGGTTACGGACATAATACACATGCAGGCCGGGCCTTTAGTGAAATATAGAGAGGTTAATGAAAGGAAAGAGAAGAGACAAGGGAAGGTATTAACGAACATTTAAGGATGTGAATGACTTGCCTCTCGAAAAACGTCAGGTTATAGCTAGTGGGAAAGACGTGTGGGATTAGGGAGTTCCAAAGCTTCGAGGTGTAGGGAAAGAAACAGTTATCAAAACGGCCCACCTTTGAGTTTTTAACGGCTACACAGAATCATGTGACGGCAGCTTGTCGATTATTGCTTGGTCTAACTAGTAGTTAGGGCACACAAGCAGCCAGCTCTCGGGAGCAAAAGCCAAAGTAATACCCATAGAAGAGAGATAGTAAGCCAACTTTGCGGCGTACGGCAAGCGGGTCAGGTTTTGAAGTTAGCGTGGGAGAGTGTTCAAGTCGGACCGCTTTCGACTCGACTCTGTCAAGTAAGGATGCAGAGCCAGAACCACCCCAGATGTGAGAGAAGCACTCCATACGAGGATGGATCAGTAGTCCTTCGCGTAAACGGAGCAACTGTTGAGAAGAGAAGAAGTTTCGACGTCTAAACAGGACACCATCGACTGTACTTCGACTCCTGTACTTTATAAAGTAGAGTTTGACGGCTCTGTAACACACACACACACACACACACACACACACACACACACACACACACAGGATCAGTCCGGCGAGACACTGGGCGGATGAGTTGGCCCCACCATCCTAGGCTGGCCGGACCTCTCCAAGTTCTCGCATCATACACGTCTGGCTCATCCGTCTAGTCTGTCCCTTGTCTGGCCTGTCACCTGCCATCGTCCCCTGTCACCTGTGTCACCTGCAGGAGACACACACACACACACACACACACTCTCACTCCATCCCGTCTACCATCCATTTAATCTGTTGTCAACCCGTCCCGTCTAACACCTGTCCAATATATCGTCAACCCGTCTTGTCTAATATATCTTCAACCCGTCCCATCTGCCACATGTCTAGTCTGTCGCCGTTCCGTCCCGTTTATCGCCTGGTCGAGTTTCCAGTTCGGCTGGACCACCACCCTTTCCTCCTGTCCTTCAGCCTGTGTTGGCAGTGCTGGCCGGAGGCACTTCACGACAATCACTCGAGTTATATAACCGCAAATGTCGCATCTCTCATCGGCTGCTCGAGCCGGAGAAAATCTCCAGGCAGCACAACTGGCGCTCCATTTGCTCTCGTCGCTGGAATGCACAAGTGCTGGGATAAAGGTGAAGGTAGTGAGTGAGTGCTACGCCTCCCGCCAGACCCCAGCGGAAAACTGGGGAGGATGACCGGATCAGGTGGTGATTTCGTTGCATATTACAGGAACGATGGGCACTGGGTATTAGGTCATGGTTGTAATGCAGTAAGACATTGGAAATGGCAAATTATTAAAAATATATATATATATATATATATATATATATATATATATATATATATATATATATATATATATATATATATGTATATATATATATATATATATATATATATATATATATATATATATATATATATATATATATATACACACACACACACACACAAAATGTGGGAGGAAAGCTGCAAGAATCGATGGGAAGTTTTTATCAAGGTTGGAAGCCTTGTGGTTGCAAGTGAAGTTTGGTCTACGGCAGGGGTGTGCTGAAGGAGAACAGTTGATCGGGTATACATTGGTTGAAAAAAAAAAGAAAATGAAGTCACCAATGTTTACATGGACTCTGAAGGTGGTAACAGGTCACTCGAGGTCACTGACCCCTTCTGTAATCATTGACCTCCTCCTCCTCCCGTGCCATCATTTCCTGATCATCATTGACTCCATCCAGACAAAAAGGAGAGAAGGGGGGAGGCAAATGTTTGTCGTAATTATGCGGGACGTGTGAATCCAATTAACGTCTGACCCGGAACATCTGTGTGATTGGGGAAAAAAAAAGATTATATGCAAGTATGAAAATCATTTACAATTCCCATTAACATTACAGCCCAGTAGAGGCATTCTGAACCGCACAGAATGTTAGCTAAATCGGGAGACAGAAAGACGCATAGACTGGAAATACGTCCCACACCTCATGGGATGGACGAGGGAGTGTGTGTCATTGGGAAATAATGGCTGGCAGTAATGTGTGTTACAGTACGTAACAGACGGGTATTGCAGTGCGCCTCCTCCCTTACACCAGCCTGGGATGTCTTTGAGTGTTGGCGTCTTGTGAAACCTGTCGTGTAAACACTACGATAGCCACCGCAGCTGCAGCAGGAACATGTGACGACCGTGACGGGAAGAAATGTTTGGAGAACATGAGTGATACGCACACTGTCATGTTCTCCCTTATCTGTCTAAAGATAATCGTAAAAAAAAAAGACGAGGTGAAAATGTTGGCAGGCTGCATGGAGTCTGCAGAAAATGTGAAGTGTTCTTTATAACCATAACTCTTGATATGGCATTTTATTTTTTTGTGTGTGTGTGTGAGAAAGTTAGATTTGGGAGGTGCTTGAGGGCCAGCTAAGTCAGTCTGCACACACACACACACACACACACACACACACACACACACACACACACACACACAAGTATTTATTTATTTATTTATTTTGCTTTGTCGCTGTCTCCAGCGTTAGCGAGGTAGCGCTAGGAAACAGACGAAAGAATGGCCCAACCCACTCACATACACATGTATATACCTACACGTCCACACACGCAAATATACAAACCTATAATTTTCCAAAAGAAGGAACAGAGAAGGGGGCCAGGTGAGAATATTCCCTCAGAGGCCCAGTCCTCTGTTCTTAACGCTACCTTGCTAATGCGGGAAATGGCGAATAGTTTGAAAGAAAAAAGAAATATATATATATATATATATATATATATATATATATATATATATATATATATATATATATATATATATATATATATATATACACTCACAGACATATACATATACACACATGTAAATAATTCATACTGTCTGCCTTTATTCATTCCCATCGCCACCGCGCCACACATGAAATAACAACGCCCTCACCCCTCATGTGCGCGAGGTAGCGTTAGGAAAAGACAACAAAGGCCACATTCGTTCACACTGTCTCTAGCTGTCATGTAATAATGCACCGAAACCACAGCTCCCTTTCCACATCCAGGCCCCACAGAACTTTCTATGGTTTACCCCAGACGCTTCACATGCCCTGGTTCAATCCAATGACAGCACGTCGACCCCGATATACCACATCGTTCCAATTCACTCTATTCCTTGCACGCCTTTCACCCTCCTGCATGTTCAGGCCCCGATCACTCAAAATCTTTTTCACTCCATCTTTCCACCTCCAATTTGGTCTCCCACTTCTCGTTTCCTCCACCTCTGACACATATATCCTCTTGGTCAATCTTTCCTCACTCATTCTCTCCATGTTACCAAACCATTTCAAAATACCCTCTACTGCTCTCTCAACCACACTCTTTTTATTACTACACATCTCTCTTACCCTATTATTACTTACTCGAACAAACCACCTCACACCGCATATTGTTCTCAAACATCTCATTTCCAGCACATCCACCCTCCTCTGCACAACCTTATCTATAGCCCACGCCTCGCAACCATATAACATTGTTGGAACCATTATTCCTTCAAACTTAGCCATTTTTGCTTTCCGAGATAATGTTCTCGATTTCCACACATTCTTCAAGGCTCCCATAACTTTCGCCCCCTCCCCCATCCTATGATTCACTTCCGCTTCCATGGTTCCATCCGCTGCCAAATCTACTTGCAGATATCTAAAACACTTTACTTCCTCCAGTTTTTCTCCATTCAAACTTACCTCCCAATTGACTTGTCCCTCAACCCTACTGTACCTAATAACCTTGCTCTTATTCACTTTACTCTCAGCTTTCTTCTTTCACACACTTTACCAAACTCAGTCACCAGCTTCTGCAGTTTCTCACATGAATCAGCCACCAGCGCTGTATCATCAGCGAACAACAACTGACTCACTTCCCAAGCTCTCTCATCCACCACAGACTGCATACTTGCCCCTCTTTCCAAAACTGTTTCATTCACCTCCCTAACAACCCTATCCATAAACAAACTAAACAACCATGGAGACATCACACACCCCTGCCGCAAACCTACATTCACTGAGAGCCAGTCACTTTCCTCTCTCCCTACACGTACACATGCCTTACATCCCCGATAAAAACTTTTCACTGCTTCTAACAACTTGCCTCCCACACCATATATTCTTAATACCTTCCACAGAGCATCTTTATCAACTCTATCATATGCCTTCTCCATAAATGCTACATAGAAATCCATTTGCTTTTCTAAGTATTTCTCACATACATTCTTCATAGCAAACACCTGATCCACACATCCTCTACCACTTCTGAAACCACACTGCTCTTCCCCAATCTGATGCTCTGTACATGCCTTCACCCTCTTAATCAATACCCTCCCATATATTTCCCCGGAATACTCAACCAACTTATACCTCTGTAATTTGAGCACTCACTTTTATCCCCTTTGCCTTTGTACAATGGCTCTATGCAAGCATTCAGCCAATCCTCAGGCACCTCACCATGAGTCATACATACATTAAATAACCTTACCAACTAGTCAACTGTACAGTCACTCCCTTTTTTAATAAATTCCACTGCAATACCATCCAAACCCTCTGCCTAGCCGGCTTTCATCTTCCGCAAAGCTTTTACTACGTCTTCTCTGTTTACCAAATCATTCCCCCTAACCCTCTCACTTTGCATACCACCTTGACCAAAACTCCCTATATCTGCCACTTTATCATCAAACACACTCAACAAACCTTCAAAATACTCACTCCATCTCCTTCTCACATCAACACTACTTGTTATCACCTCTCCATTAGCCCCCTTCACTGAAGTTCCCATTTGTTCCCTTGTCTTACGCACTTTATTTACCTCCTTCCAAAACATCTTTTTATTCTCCCTAAAATTTAATGATACTCTCTCACCCCAACTCTCATTTGCCCTCTTTTTCACCTCTTGCAGCTTTCTCTTGACCTCCTGCCTTTTTCTTTTATACATCTCCCAGTCATGTGCATTTTTTCCCTGCAAAAATCGTCCAAATGCCTCTCTCTTTTCTTTCACTAATAATCTTACTTCTTCATCCCACCACTCACTACCCTTTCTAATCTGCCCACCTCCCACGCTTCTCATTCCACAAGCATCTTTTGCGCAAGCCATCACTGCTTCCCTAAATACATCCCATTCCTCCCCCACTCCCCTTACCTCCTGCGTTTTCTCCTTTTTCCATTCTGTACTCAGTCTCTCCTGGTACTTCCTCACACAAGTCTCCTTCCCAAGCTCACTTACTCTCACCACTCTCTTCCCACCAACATTCTCTCTTCTTTTCTGAAAACCTCTACAAATCTTCACCTTCGCCTCCACAAGATAATGATCAGACATCCCTCCAGTTGCACCTCTCAGCACATTAACATCCAAAAGTCTCTCTCTCGCGCGCCTATCAATTAACACGTAATCCAGTAACGCTCTCTGGCCATCTCTCCTACTTACATACATATACTTATGTATATCTCTCTTTTTAAACCAGGTATTCCCAATCACCAGTCCTTTTTCAGCACATAAATCTACAAGCTCTTCACCATTTCCATTTACAACACTGAATACCCCATATACACTAATTATTCCCTCAACTGCCACATTACTCACCTTTGCATTCAAATCACCCATCACTATAACCCGGTCTCGTGCATGAAAACTACTCACACACTCACTCATCTGCTCTCAAAACACTTGCCTCTCATGATCTTTCTTCTCATGCCCAGGTGCATATGCACCAATAATCAGTCACCCTTCTCTCTCCATTCACTTTCATTTTTACCCATATCAATCTAGAGTTTACTTTCTTACACTCTATCACATACTTCCACCACTCCTGTTTCAGGAGTAGTGGTACTCCTTCCCTTGCTTTTGTCCTCTCACTAACCCCTGACGTTACTCCCAAATCATTACCAAACCACTCTTCCCCTTTACCCTTGAGCTTCGTTTCACTCAGAGCCAAAACATCCAGGTTCCTTTCCTCAAACATACTACCTATCTCACCTTTTTTATCATCTTGGTTACATCCACACATATTTAGACACCCCAATCTGAGCCTTCGAGGAGGATGAGCACTCCCCGCGTGACTCCTTCTGTTTCCCCTTTTAGAAAGTTAAAGTACAAGGAGGGGAGGGTTTCCAGCCCCCCGCTCCCGTCCCCTTTAGTCGCCTTTTACGTGAGGAATGCGTAGGAAGTATTCTTTCTCCCCTATCCCCAGGGATATTTCATATTTCATTATCATTATAAAATTGCTGTTTCCTGCGTCAGCGAGGTAGCGCCAGAAAACAAAGAAATGGCCCAACCACTCATATACGCATATATATATATATATATATATATATATATATATATATATATATATATATATATATATATATATATAAGGGGAGGCTATTTGAAAACTAGATTTTTCCCTAATTTACTTTAAAGTTATGTTAAGGCAAAATGCAAAAGACTGAAAATATTTTAAAAACCCTGGTCTCGGATTACGTCATTAAGATGGTGCAGGAGGTGTGAGAAGAGGAGGAGGAGTCGATAATGGAGGTCGTGTTGCCTCGCGCCACAGCTATGCTAATGTGCTGAAACTGAAACCCGCCACCTCCCTCACCCTTGTTGGTGGTGGTGTCCTGTGAATGCTGGAAGCCTTGGTCGTGAGGAACTGAAGGTCATCTCTTTCCTTACAAGTCTTCCGTTCTTATGTATGCATGTATATATATATATATATATATATATATATATATATATATATATATATATATATATATATATATATATGATGCGCAGGGGTCCCAGATTCGATGCTGGCTGTTGGAGGTTTGTATGATATATCTTGAGATATGAGATATGTTTCGACACACTCGGTCTGTTGTCGTTCGTCTGCAGCGCCACCTGTATTTCCTGAGCTGCTCGGCAGTGCGTTTCTGGCCAAGATCGAAGCCGGCTGACTGACCAGCATGATGTTACCCCATCAGGCCACTTGCCGCCTCCATTAGGATAGAGAGGCTTCATCTGGCACGTTGGTGGGAGGAAAGACTCTTTGGAAATATCCTGATTAACTTAAATGGTGCCTGTCGGCCTCTTATCTCTTCCGCTGATAACGTTGTATCCAAGGTAACTCTAGGAGGCGAGATCGAGGGAGCTACAACGAGTGGGGAACGTATGTGGGTCAAGGCAAGTGTTTTACCCCCACGAACTCAGCCTTCAGGAGGCAGCAAGCAGGAAGTGTGTGCGTGTGTGTGAGGGGATGGGGTTGGAAGCTTATAGTCTGCAGGTGGGTGTTCCTTCATGCTTTCCGTGCCGTGGTCTGCTGCCGGATGGGTTTGTTCCAGCTGTCCTGCTTGTGTGTCCCGAAGTTGCCTCACGCGCTGCGTACACACACACACACACACACACACACACACACACACACACACACACACACACACACACATTTACCTTCCTGCCCTAGGAGTCCTTTCCATCATGTGTAGGGCTCCCGCACCTCTCAGATGGCCGGCTATGTCCACCGGGCGGGACCACAGGTCATACAATGTTGTGATGTGTTAGTGTTCAGCTGGGGAGGCGAAGGGGCAATTGAGGAGTAAGTGTTCATCGTCTTCAGTGTGGTAGTTGCAGTATGGGCATGAAGGATCTTGAGACATTCTGAATCGGTGTTTGTATTGTCGTACGGTTGGATGAAGTCCAGATCGTGGACGGGAAAGCATGACACGTATATATCTAGGGAGTGTGGTTCCAGATGGATGTATGTCTGGTGGGATGGTGTTAAAGGCTGAGTTGGAAGGATGGTTGTTTAGCGCCAGGTACAGACGAACAAGGGCCACATCCGCTAACATCCATTCTCTAGCTCCTTTTCACAAATAGATCCCACAAATCTTTCCATGGTTTGCCCATGACGCTTCACGTACGCTGGTTCACTCCATTGATAGTTACTTCGACCTCTGTATACCTCATCGTCTCGGTTCACTCTAACCCTTGCACACCCTTCACCCTCCTGTATGTTCAGGCTCCGATCGCTCAACACTTTATCACTCCATACATTCATCTCCAAGCTGGTCTCCCTGTTCTCCTGGTTCCCTCCACTCCTGACACATATATCCTTTATGTCAACCTTTCCTCACTCGTTCTCTTCCTCACTCATTTTCTCCACGTGTCCAAATCTTTTCAGCACACCCTCTTCAGCTCTCTCAACCACACTCTTTTTAGTACCACACATCCCCTTTACCCTTTCATCGCCCACTCGATCAAACCACCTCACACCACATATTGTCCTCAAATATTTCATTTCCAACACGTCCTGTATATATATTTATATGTGTGTGTGTGTGTGTGTGTGTGTGGTGACTGGTTAGGCCTCTGGGTTCCGGGATGCCATGTGTTTAGGGATAAATGTAGATTGGCGTATCAGCGAAGGTGTCGCAGGTGATTTAGACTAAAGTTCACAGTGGGTAGGTTAACGGTGAAGGGTGAGTGTACAGCCGGACGGGTACAAAGGAGAGGGAAGAGGGTGAGACATGGAAGAAGGTTTCCCGGGAAGCAAAGGGGAGGAGGGCGTTGCAGTCAAAGGCACGGTGTGAACGGTGAAGGTGGGGAAGGATTTAGGAGCGGAGCGAGCGGCAGAGCCTGGGGTTTCGTGATTGTACCGGGGGAAGGGTGTTAAAAAGGGACGTAGAGGGTGTACGGTGCGATATACAGCAGTTGGGGGTGTGGTACACAGCTGCTAGGTTGTGGTACACAGCAGCTGTGGGGGTGTGGTACACAGCAGCTGTGGGTGCGGTACACAGCAGCTGTGGTACACATCATGACATCTTTACGCCTCGTCTAACAAGTTTCTCATCAAGTTTCACGTTATGGCCACTGGTGGTTCTGTCTCTGAACCTTTCGTAGAACTTTTCGCTGTTGACGTCACCAAACAGCTTCAAGAACATTGAAGACTGTGATCATATGACCTCTTGCTCCTCTCTCTTCTGTTGGTGGACAGATGTACGGTCTCCCACCTCACACGGTAAATCAGATCCCTTGAATCTCTCAGTGCCGTCTCTGATGCCTTCCTCTGGACCTTCTCTCTTAGATCTTTGTGCTTCTTCAAAGAACGGTGACCAAACTTGAGAAGCACATTCTAGTTTCGACCTAATGTACGATATGAACATTTGCTGAGCATTTTCTTCGCCTTGAGCTAGAATGTGATTCTGTGTGCCAGGAAACACTTTCTTTCCCCGTAAAGTTCCCATTAGGTGACAGTGTTTGGTACACTGACGACTCCCAAGCTCCTCTCTCACCCACAGATTCCTGCAGCTTATTTCCTGCTAGACTGTATTCATGTCTCACTGGTGTGTGTGTGTTGTCTGTGTGTGTGTGTGTGTGTGTGTGTGTGTGTGTGTGTGTGTGTGTATGTGTGTGCGCTGGAGGTTTTTTCATGTCTGGGGGTTAGAGAAGGAGCTCTGGTCAGAGGAGTATGTAATGCCCCATGACCGGGGGAAAAAAAAAACACAGATATACGACGAAGGAGAAGGAACTAAAGATGTGGAAATGTTGGACGCTGACACACGAGGAGGGGGTAGGTTGGGGTTGGTGGAGGGGATAGAGCTCGCTATTGGCGGCAGTATCCCTCCCCCCTCTTCTTACAGTAGTATTACCGGCCTCATCCGCTGGAAGAACCCGGAAGGCGGAGTCCTTACACGAAGAACCCAGAGAAGATAAACCGCAGGAGAGCCGCCGATAACAAACCACCCCCGGCCGATGGCCACCCCAGGACCCCAGGCGTGGGGGTAAGCCCTCCACCCACCATCCCCCAGCAGCAGGAGGGACCGCTTGCCTTCAGGACCCGGGGCGTGGAGGTAAACCCCCCCGCCACACCCCCACTTGGAGGGAGCGGCTTGCCTCACCAAGGGCAATTCTTCTGCCATTTGGAAGAAGTTCTTGTGGAGAAGAAGGATAGGATGTGATTTGCGGCTCGCCAGGCCCCTGCAACGCATGAGCCAGGGCGCTAGGGCCTGCAACACATGAGCCACGGGTTAGGGTCTGCAACATTAGAGCCACGGGCTAGGGCCTGCAACACGTGAACCACGGGTTAGGGTCTGTAACATCAGAGCCAGGGGCTAGGGCCTGCAACACATATGCCAGGGGTTAGGGGTCTGCAACATTAAAGCCACGGGCTAGGGCCTGCAACACATATGCCAGGGGTTAGGGTCTGTAACATCAGAGCCACGGGCTAGGGCCTGCAACACATATGCCACGGGTTAGGGTCTGTAACATCAGAGCCACGGGCTAGGGCCTGCAACACATAAGCCAGGGGTTAGGGCCTGCAACACATAAGCCACGGGCTAGGGCCTGCAACACACGAGCCACGGGCTGGATCCAGTTCCAGGTACCTCCCTCTACCTCCCCCCCAAGCCACCATCCATCCTTCACTTTTCCCACGAGAAAGTTTTAAGTGGATGTGTTTTAACTTTTTTCTCTCTCTTTTTCATCTTCTTTTTTCTTTTCTTTTCTTTACTTTCCTCCCAGCTCACCTGAGAGGCGGTCGCATGTCCCCGGCGGCTCTCACTCAGGTGCGGAGGGGGTCGTTTCTCCCAGGGTGTCGTGGTGAAAGCTAATGATAACGATAAGAACTGCTGTGATATACGATAAGAGCGATGGTCGGGGTTTCCTGGCCGGCTTGTATACGGCTCATCGGTGAGCCCGACGGGCGGCAGGTGGTAGTGATGGAGCACCAGCTGGTGTTGCTGCTGTTGCCTCCTTGGAGCCGCACCCCAGCTGGAGTGGAAGGGTCTCTCTCTCTCTCTCTCTCTCTCTCTCTCTCTCTCTCTCTCTCTCTCTCTCTCTCTCTCTCTCTCTCTCTCTCTCTCTCTCCTTCCCTCACCTTGATAGTAATTAAGACCCGCGTCAGCAGTTATGGGTTACAGCAATTACTAGGGTTACAGCAGTTACTGGGGATACACCAGTTACTGCGATACAGCAATTACTGCGATACAGCAGTTATTAGGGATACAGCAGTTGCTGCGATACAACAGTTATTGGGGATACAGCAGTTACTAGGGTACAGCAGTTACTGGATACAGCAGTTACTGGGGTACAGCAGTACTGCGATACAGCAATTACTGCGATACAGCAGTTATTAGGGTACAGCAGTTACTGGATACAGCAGTTACTGGGGTACAGCAGTTACTGAGATACAACAGTTACTGGGATACACCAGTTACTGGGGTACAGTAGTTACTGGGGTACAGTAGTTACTGGGGTACAGCAGTTGCTGGGGATACACCAGTTACTGGGGTACAGCAGTTGCTGGGATACAGCAGTTACTGGGGTACAGTAGTTACTGGGGTACAGTAGTTACTGAGATACAACAGTTACTGGGATACACCAGTTACTGGGGTACAGCATTTATTGGGGTACAGCAGTCACTGGGGTACAGTAGTTACTGGGGTACAGCATTTATTGGGGTACAACAGTTACTGGATACAGCAGTTACTGGGGTACAGCAGTTACTGGGGTACAGCAGTTACTGGGGTACAGCAGTTACTGGGGTACAGTAGTTACTGAGATACAGCAGTTACTGGGGTACAGCAGTTACTGGGGTACAGCAGTTACTGGGGATACAGCAGTTACTGGGGTACAGCAGTTACTGGGTTACACCAGTTACTGGGATACGGAACGAAATAGAAACTACAGGAAATGAATGCATGAATGCAGGGGAACATGGATGGTGAACATAAGGAGTGAATGAAGTAAATGATAGAATTATAAGAGGAAGGCAGCCATGATGAACATTATCTGAGAACATAGAACATTTGCCATATGAACATTTTCCTGTATGATATTTGATATGATATTTTTTCCTCGTGTATGATATTTAATATATCATTTTTTCCTCGTGTATGATATTTGATATGATATCATTTTCCCTCATGTATGATATTGAATATGATATTTTTCCTCGTGTATGATATATAATATATTTCCCTCAAGTATGATATTTAATTTGATATCAGTTTTTTCCTCGTGTATGATATATAATATGATATATTTCCCTCGTGTATGATATATAATATGATATATTTCCCTCGTGTATGATATTTGATTTAATATCAGTTTTTTCCTCGTTTTCCCTCGTGTATGATATATAATATAATATCATATTTCCCTCGTGTATGATATTCGATATGATATTATTTTTTCCTCGTTTTCCCTCGTGTATGATACATAATATAATATCATTTTCCCTCGTGTATGATATTTAATGATATTTTTTTCCCTCGTTTTCCCTCGTGTATGATACATAATATAATATCATTTTCCCTCGTGTATGATATTTAATGATATTATTTTTTTTCCTCGTTTTCCCTCGTGTATGATACATAATATAATATCATATTTCCCTCGTGTATGATATTTAATATGATATTATTTTTTTCCTCGTGTATGATATTTGATATAATATCATATTTCCCTCGTGTATGATATTTAATATAATATCATTTTTTTTCCTCGTTTTCCCTCGTGTATGATGTATAATATAATATCATATTTCCCTCGTGTATGATATTTAATATAATATCATTTTTTTTCCTCGTTTTCCCTCGTGTATGATGTATAATATAATATCATTTTCCCTCGTGTATGATATTTAATATCAGTTTTTTTCCTCGTTTTCCCTCGTGTATGATACATAATATAATATCATTTTCCCTCGTGTATGATATTTAATATAATATTTTTTTCCTCGTTTTCCCTCGTGTATGATACATGATATAATATCATTTTCCCTCGTGTATGATATTTAATATCAGTTTTTTTCCTCGTTTTCCCTCGTGTATGATACATAATATAATATCATTTTCCCTCGTGTATGATACATAATATAATATCATTTTCCCTCGTGTATGATATTTAATATCAGTTTTTTTCCTCGTTTTCCCTCGTGTATGATACATAATATAATATCATTTTCCCTCGTGTATGATACATGATATAATATCATTTTCCCTCGTGTATGATATTTAATATAATATCATTTTTTTCCTCGTTTTCCCTCGTGTTGAAGGTTGCGAGTAGAAAAACGTGGAAAATGTTTCAGGTAGCAAATTAGAGGGAAAAAGGGGGACGTTATAAAACACCTGTGACGCTGTTATGTCTAAAATGTTATATTATAACTGTGAACAGACGCAGATTGCTCTCACCATAGTTGAGTGCATGTTATGCAATCAGCTCGAGGGATTATAACAGTGTATCCTACACGAGTGAATTCATGGCGAGGTCGGTAACTTTTGCGTGTGTGTGTGTGTGTGTGTCTGTGTGGGGTGGGGGGGGTGGATGAAAGGCCCCCCCCCCGTTTCCAGATGCAACCCACGGTGATGTGTGCGCCATATTTCACAAAAGTAATTAAAAGGATTAGAAAAGAGGCGAGGCGAGAGAGAGAGAGAGAGAGAGAGAGAGAGAGAGAGAGAGAGAGAGAGAGAGAGAGAGAGAGAGAGAGAGAGAGAGAGAGGGGGGGGGGAAATATGTAGATTTTAAAGTATTTGCGTGATGATGTACATATTTGAGTGCTTTTATATTTTTGCCCAGGGAGTCGAATTAGCGCAGAGAGAAACACAGACTCGCCAGAAATATTACATCACCACGTTACATGCTGTAGTAAGGTTACGTACTGTAGTAAGGTTACATGCTGTAGTAAGGTTACATGCTGTAGTAAGGTTACATGCTGAAGTATGGTTACATTCTGTAGTAAGGTTACATGCTGTAGTAAGGTTACATGCTGTAGTAAGGTTACATGCTGTAGTAAGGTTACGTGCTGTAGTAAGGTTACATACCGTAGTAAGGTTACATACTGTAGTAAGGTTACATGCTGTAGTAAGGTTACATGCTGTAGTAAGGTTACATGCTGTAGTAAGGTTACATGCTGTAGTAAGGTTACATGCTGTAGTAAGGTTACATACTGTAGTAAGGTTACATGCTGTAGTAAGGTTACATGCTGTAGTAAGGTTACATGCTGTAGTAAGGTTACATGCTGTAGTATGGTTACGTGCTGTAGTAAGGTTACATGCTGTAGTAAGGTTACATGCTGTAGTAAGGTTACATGCTGTAGTAAGGTTACATGCTGTAGTAAGGTTACGTGCTGTAGTAAGGTTACATGCTGTAGTAAGGTTACATGCTGTAGTAAGGTTACATGCTGTAGTAAGGTTACATACTGTAGTAAGGTTACATGCTGTAGTAAGGTTACATGCTGTAGTAAGGTTACATGCTGTAGTAAGGTTACATGCTGTAGTAAGGTTACATGCTGTAGTATGGTTACATTCTGTAGTAAGGTTACATGCTGTAGTAAGGTTACATGCTGTAGTAAGGTTACGTGCTGTAGTAAGGTTAAATCACTCCATTTTATGACCAGCCGTCCTTCCCAGTGGACGTGGCCGGCTTCCTGAGCGCTGCAAGGGGCTGCTAAGGCGGGAAGATTAGGTAGGTATGTGACGCACTCAGTACACGGCATAATACAGGAGGAGGTGAGGGAGGGCTACGTCTATAGGACGTCGCTATAGCCGGATGTCACCCGTGACGTTGGTGCAGTGCGTCACGGTGGGGCGTCACCGGCACGGGGACGTCACCCGTGACGTTGGTGCAGTGCGTCACGGTGGGGCGTCACCGGCACGGGGACGTCACTCGTGACGTTGGTGCAGTGCGTCACGGTGGGGCGTCACCGGCACGGGGACGTCACTCGTGACGTTGGTGCAGTGCGTCACGGAGGGGCGTCACCGGCACGGGGACGTCACCCGTGACGTTGGTGCAGTGCGTCACGGAGGCACGTGGCTTCCCTGTGGGCCAGAGCGGGCCGTGGAAAATAACATCTCCGTGAGCCAGAGCGGGCCATATCCCCGGGAGGATAACCCTGTCCTTTGGTATTGGCTGATGATAAGATATTCCAGTACGGGGGGCCGGCGGTGAGGCAGAACAGCGAGGCTCCTTCCTCTCTTGCTGCGCATCCTCCTCCTCCTCCTCCTCCTCCTCCTCCTCCTCCTCCTCCTCCTCCTCCTCCTCTTCTGCCGGAAGAGAGAGGGAAGGAGGGAGAGAGGCAGGAAAGGACTGTTACCCAGCTGGAGGTTCATAGTGCAAACGACCTGTATACATACGAGTGTTTGGTTTCCTGTAATATCTCTTTACAGATGTGTTAAAGTGACAGTAACGTATATATATATATATATATATATATATATATATATATATATATATATATATATATATATATATGTGTGTGTGTGTGTGTGTGTGTGTGTGTGTGTGTGTGTAATTATGAAACACAATCTATTTGATCTTCTGGAGCTGCACACTGGGGCAGTCTCTGCACCTGGAGTAGTGGCCTGGAGGTACACCACAGTTAATACCTACCTCCAGGCCACTACTCCAGGTGCAGGAGGGCAGTGCACCCCTGGGCAGCTAGTGTCGGTAACTTGCTACCTCATTGTAGAAACTGGTGTCGGTAACCTGTTACCTCAACGTAGAAACAATTTCGAATACTTTTATGACTTCATTTTGTATCGCTCGAGTCATCGCGTTTTGTCAGAGTGACCTAAACCTTTAAATTTTCTCGGTTCACCGACACCAGCAGCAGGATGAACAAAGAAATTTATAGCGCTGATGTGCTGCAACATTGCGTGGCGCGTCTCTGACAGTCTAACGTTGAATACATATCGAATGGAATCGGTATAGCAAAAATGGCAGGGCGTCTGTCTGGCGAGAGTAGTGTAACGTATACGTCCTGTGTTCAACCTAGAGTGGAAGCGAAGCTGGTTGTGGCAGCCTTTGTAAATGGACAGGCGGAAGACGGGAGAGACCCCTATCCAACACACCGAAGAAATGTGTAAACAGACGAAATATTTATACGCTGGCCTGACTTACGGCACCAGTATCTCACAGGAGAGAGGAAGGTGGCCCGGTAAAAGGTTCGTTATTCTTGTGTGATTCTGCTTCGCTGTCAGTCGTAAATAAAGGGGAGAAATGGTGGACGATGGTGGAGGAGGAAGAGCACCGAAGACAAGAGGAAGGTTGAAAGATGCCCCCACCCCACGACCGTGGTATAGCTCGTAGGTTCTGAAGAAGGATCAGGGGAGGTGAAGTGGGTCCCGTAGATAGGGCTGGGAGACGACTAGTTAGCTCTAGGACCTTTAGGATGTGCTAGGAGGGACGAGAGGTACTGGGGCAACAGGTAGAGATGATTGTATACCAGAGGAACTGGGAAACACTAGCGTATACTTGGAGTCTTTTGATGAACTAGGATTCCTAGGGTGAACCGAGGTTTTGCTGAATGAACTGAAAGCTACGGGAGTTGTTGGATGAACCAAAGGAGTTTCAGGGTGAACTGGAAAGAGTAGGAGTTGCTGGAAGATCCGGGAGTGGTTGCGTGAACTGTAAGCTGCAGGGTAAAAAAAAGGAGAAAAAAAAAAGCGGGTCTGCAGGATGGAATGGAGGCTTCATGTTGAACTGGAAGGTGCAGCATAAACACCAGAAGCAGCTGCATGGAAGCAGGGGTGAGGAGAAGCAGAAGTTTGCTGCACGAACTGGGAGCTGGAGGAAGCAGTGGAAGTACTGGGGAACTGGGTGTACTGGGAGTAGCTGGGGACACATGGGGTGCCACAATGGTTGAGGCTGTGTCTGAGTCAGGTGTAGGGGGACGGAGAATGACAGCTGTGGAGAAGCCATGTCTGGAGGCACCTTTACCAATTAGGTTGGGAATGAATATGGCAGAAGTCATGGCACTGCTCATGGTGCCAGTTGTGGAGAAGCCACGTCTGGAAGCACCTTTACCAGTTAGGTCGGGAATGAATATGGCAGAAGTCATGGCACTGCTCATGGTGCCAGTTGTGGCAGTGCTCATGGTGCCAGGCATGGCATTTGCCAGGGGAAGTAAGAGAGGATGAGTGACAGTGGAGAGAGAGAGAGAGAGAGAGAGAGAGAGAGAGAGAGAGAGAGAGAGAGAGAGAGAGAGAGAGAGAGAGAGGAAAAGAGAAAGATGAGCGCCAAAAAAAAGGTAAATTGGTTAGCCAGAGGAGTGGCTGAGAGTGGAGGCTGGTGGCGGTGTTGGGGAAGGAGAGGGGGGGGTCGTGCGAGGCAGCCAAGCATATGGCGCTCCCTTGCTGCAGGATTGACCCCTCACCTCGGGGGTGGTGGAGTCTGTGTGTCTGGCTTCTGCGTGGTGGTCACGATGGACCACAACGACCTCCTTTCTTCAGCAGGTAACCAGAGGCTCCCCCACATGGGCTGGCGACTCGACCCTCTCGTTCTTCCACTTCGTTTAACAAGTCTTCTCAATTTTCTCTTGGTCGATCTGCGTCCCATGTTGTCGCAACCGCCTGTATAAACTCGGGATTTGGAGAGGATTTCCCAGTGGTAGCAGACGCAACCTAGTTAAGTTTACTGCCACTAAAACCCAATTTCTTGCCCAACTTCTCTGTCCAGAACCTCTCACAACTTTCACTTCTTTGATGACTCTGTAATTCCACTTCTCAACACAATATACTCATGTGCTATCACAGTAATGTCTATTCTTTCTCGCAAACTCCTTCATGACACAGAAACGTATATCTGACTAAGGGGCTTGACGTCTTTATCGGATGGCGAAAGTTGTTCTTTTCTGAACATTTATTTCGATTATGCAGTGGACTAAATTGTCCTTGTGTGGACTACCCTCTCACACATCTTAGATGGTCTGGCTGCCCATATTTACTCAGAGTCGAAAGCAAGCTAGCTTTTAGAACTTCATATGAATTAGGTAGGTTTCTGTTCCTGAGACCACAGATACGTAATGCTCCAAAGAGCCAGTGCTTCACGTGATTACTCTGAGGCCGATGGGGACTTTTGTGATGGGCCGTTGTGATGTCTCTTTCTTTCCCTACACCGCTAAGCTTTGGAAATCTTTACTTCCTTTAAAAGTTTTAGGCCATTTCTCCCTCATCTCTTCTTACTTCATCATCGTGTTAGCCCTTAATCGTCTTTCGTTTAAGGCCTGCTTGCCCTTGATCAGGACCTAGCGTCTGGAACAGGAGCCTTGGTCAAAACAAATGAATGAAGGATAAATACCAATACTGACGTCACACCTAAACACGGATGTTTTTGTAATGTTGTATTTGCATCTGGTGTATTTGTGAGCCTGGGTATCTTACCCAAGGCAGAACCCACGTGTTCTGGTTCCAGGCCAACCATGGGGTGAATACCAAACCTAAGGCCCTCCCCAACCCAGGGTGGAGAGGGAGCCACATACATAAATGATAAGAGCACATCCCCGCTGCTGGATGGGAGAGGCTGGGTCTCCTCCGACGTGGTGAGAGACCAAAAAAGGTCCCACGGATGGGATAAGAGAGACCTTACTCCCACTGGTGGGATGAGAGATATTGAGCAAACATTGAAGGTGGGACTGTGCCTCCTAGTCCTCAGCAGGAGAGGGGACCATGGACCCTCCCACATCCTAGGCAGGAGAGTGGGGACCATGGACCCTCCCACAGCCTAGGCAGGAGAGTGGGGACCATGGACCCTCCCACATCCTAGGCAGGAGAGTGGGGACCATGGACCCTCCCACATCCTAGGCAGGAGAGTGGGGACCATGGTCCCTCCCACAGCCTAGGCAGGAGAGTGGGGACCATGGTCCCTCCCACATCCTAGGCAGGAGAGTGGGGACCATGGACCCTCCCACAGCCTAGGCAGGAGAGTGGGGACCATGGTCCCTCCCACATCCTAGGCAGGAGAGTGGGGACCATGGACCCCCAACAACCTAGGCAGGAGAGTGGGGACCATGGACCCTCCCACAGCCTAGGCAGGAGAGTGGGGACCATGGACCCACCCACAACCTAGGTAGGAGAGTGGGGATCATGAACCCACCCACAATCTAGGCAGGAGAGTGTGGGGACCATGGACCCACCCACAACCTAGGTAGGAGAGTGGGGATCATGAACCCACCCACAATCTAGGCAGGAGAGAGTGTGGGGGACCATGGGCCCTTCCTCCTCTCCCCACAACCTAGGCAGGAGAGAGTGTGGGGGGACCATGGGCCCTCCCCTCCTCGCCCCACAACCTAGGCAGGAGAGAGTGTGGGGGACCATGGACCGCCTCCCTCCCCCGACTTCTGGCAGGAGAGGCCGGCAGCAGCTGAGGGGACAGCGGGTTGTATCAGTGTAAACACAAAGTTCTCTCCTTCCCTGATGATGACGTGGAAACTTCCTGCTAGCAGCCCTGTCGCCTCCTGGTCCCGGGCCCCGATCAGTGTGATTGCCGTCGCTCCCACGGGGGATCCGGCGGGACATCGGTCCCACGGGGGATGCGGCGGGATGTCGCTCCCACGGAGGGATCCGGCGGCAGTAATACCGTTCTTCTACGTCCGTCCGCGTGTCACTTTGTCGCTCATGCATGCAGCGGGGTAATATCTGTCGCCTGGCATGCACTCAGCCCAGGGGAAGTTATATACCTGTGTGTTGTGAGGCCAGTGCTGTGGCGGCTCAGGTGCATGTGTGGGAGGAAGCGGGGGATGTGTTTTGCCAACTTTTGCCACATCGTCGGGAAGTATGTATTGTGATCCCTTCTCTCAGTGGCTCCGTACACCACCCACACATACCCTTCGGTGTGGGCTACTCTCACGAGACCTTTACACACACACACACACACAAACACAAACACACACAAACACACACACACACACACACACACACACACACACACACACACACACACACACACACACACACATACGGGCTTCCGTGGTGTAGTGGGTAGCGTCTCTGACCACGAGAGACGCACAGGCCCGCCCGGGTGCGAATCTTGGTGAGGGGCGGTGGTGCCCACAACCAGATCCATCCGTTCATCCTTACCTCTGAATATTTCTTATTTACCTGACCTTTCGTTCGTCCATGATTTTTGGAACGTGTCTCTCCATCCTTTCGTCAGGAAAGTTAATCATAAATATTCGTCCTCTCCTGCGAGAATGGAGCGACTGTCCCTTTGTCCGTCCCAGAGTGTAGACGACCGGTGGTCTGTCCCTTCGTCCGTCCCAGAACTTAACACTGCAATTCAGAATTTTTGGAGGTGTCGATTTGGTGTTTGTCATGGAGTTCTCTCCCGCCTGCCCTGCCCGGCAGAGTTATGGCCCAGGGGACTCTCCACCGGCGGGAATATGCTCTGGACGCCTCACTCACTTTCGCGCCAGCCAGCTTTTCCTCTGTAGCTTTTGCTCTGTAGCTTTTGTTCTAGCTTTTGGCAGAGCCGAAAGGATATATTCGTTCTGGTCTCGTTTGACAGTCTTGGGAGGGAGGGTGGGGGAGGAAAGGGAGGGTTTAAGACCCGTGTGTTGAATCGAAGCCATTTTATTTTTTTTCTTCTCTTCCTTTCTCGCTGTGTTTCTTCAGTTAGTGCTATGAAGGTCGTGCCCTTAGCGGGACGATAGAGGTCTTGCCCTTAGCGGGGCGATAGAGGTCTTGCCCTTAGCGGGGCGATAGAGGTCGAGCCCCTAACAGGACGATAGAGGTCGTGCCCCTAGCAGGACGATAGGGGTCGTGTCCCTAACAGGACGATAGAGGTCGTGCCCTTAGCGGGACGATAGAGGTCTTGCCCTTAGCGGGGCGATAAAGGTCGTGTCCCTAACAGGACGATAGAGGTCGTGCCCCTAGCAGGACTATAGGGGTCGTGCCCCTAGCAGGACGATAGAGGTCGTGCCCTTAGCGGGACGATAGAGGTCTTGCCCTCAGCGGGACGATAGAGGTCGTGCCCCTAGCAGGACGATAGAGGTCGTGCCCCTAGCAGGACGATAAAGGTCGTGCACTAAGCGGGACGATAGAGGTCGTGCCCCTAGCAGGACGATAGAGGTCATGCACTAAGCGGGACGATAGAGTCGTGCACTAAGAGGGACGATAGAGGTCGTGCACTAAGCGGGACGATAGAGTCGTGCACTAAGCGGGACGATAGAGTCGTGCACTAAGCGGGATGGTGGCCCTTTTGGGTCCTGTCAAAGGTCAGGCTATGATGCTTCTGGATCTTGACCGCCTTGCTGGAGGGGCCGACGACACTGGCGTGACCTTCGCTGACACCGTCGCCCTCCAAGGTCGTACTTTCGTGGTGAAGGGTTGTAACGCCTTCTTCAAGGAAGTAGATCGAGAGGAGATTCCAGGATGTTCACCAGAGGGCGTGGGAGTTCCCGTTACATCTCCTGTAGCGAGTGACGCCGCAGTGTCGTCTCGCATCGGTGCACCGACAGGCAACGATGGGAAGAAATGAATATCCAGAGGCAGGGGAGAATGGCAGCTGGCCGCGTTGACAGACGTCACCGTCGAGAGACGTTAACGCTGAGAGACAATGAGCGGGTCATCCGTTGGTGGAAACCATGTATCTCGAACTTCACGATGTTCCTCTGCACATACTTTTTTTTTTTTATGGACTCTTCCGAAGTGCATCTCGTCCTGTTCTCTTGGGGGTCACCCTCGAGGGGATTTTTCGAAGTGCATCTCGGCCCGTTCTCTGGGGGGGTCATCCTCGAGGGGATTTTTCGAAGTGCATCTCGTCCCGTTCTCTGGGGGGGTCATCCTCGAGGGGATTTTTCGAAGTGCATCTCGGCCCGTTCTCTGGGGGGGTCATCCTCGAGGGGATTTTTCGAAGTGCATCTCATCCTGTTCTCTGGGGGGGGGTCACCCTTAAGGGGATTTTTCCGAAGTGCATCTCGTCCCGTTCTCTGGGGTTCACCGAGGGTCGAGGACAGCGTAAGCATGACTTGCCTGCATGACTAAACACCAGTGACTCCCGGGGTGAGTGGTGGGGGAACAGTCGTGTGGGGCGCAGCCTGGCATGGAGGCACCGCGTCTCGTGGCGGTTGAGGATAAAAGACGAGGAATGACTTTTTTTTTCCCCCACTATGGAGAGAGAGAGAGAGAGAGAGAGAGAGAGAGAGAGAGAGAGAGAGAGAGAGAGACGGGGGAAAGTATCATAAAGAGATCCCTGTGAATTCTGGGTGGGTGGGGGGAGATGAATTTTATGGGTTTCTCGAACACTGTAAAACTAGACGTTACGCAGACTCGTACCCATCACTGATATGTGTGTGTGTGTGTGTATATATATATATATATATATATATATATATATATATATATATATATATATCTGTGTGTGTGTGTTGATAGCAGCTCTTCTGGTAAACATATTCTGTTAAACTGACCAGATAACTTTATTCTGATTCAAAGTCTTTCAGAATGATTCACGTTGTCTAATATCTCTCTACCTTCAGGGGAATGTGGTGAGGTCAGGGTAGGAGGAGGAGGTGGGAGTGATTATGAGGTAGGTGGGTGTGGCTGAGTAACACCTGTAGGCGGTGCTGGCCACGTCTTGAACGCCAGCATTTCCATGCAAACACACACCCTAGCCTGAAGCCAATGTGGGTGTGTGTGGCTGCAGACCCTGGACGGGGGGGAGTCCCTGGCTGGCCATGTTTCACCGGACCTGCTCGAGAGACGTGGGAGGCAAAGAGCGTGAAACATGACCTCTGCTCCTGAAAGCACCCCTTCTCCCACGGGTCACAAGACGCTCATGCGAGGGACGAAGAAGATGAAGGTGGTTGGTGGCCCCTCTGGTGCAAGGTGCCCGGGCCTTCGTCTCCAGCAGCGAGGTGGTCCGTCTGGCGAGCCTTGGAGGGTCTTGGGTTCTCGAACCCTCTGTGTTGTCAGGTTTGAAAGGAAATATCTGATCGGGGTGTGTGTGTTGGGGGGAGAGATATACAGGCAGATGGACAGAGGGGTCGTAGACGGATAGACAGAGAGGCAGACAGCCGTAGACGAACAAGCGGAAAGACAGACAGGCGCAGAGACAGATGAACAGCTCGACCTACAGACGGACGATGGACGGACGAACAGACGAGACAGATTTATAGAGAGACAGACGTACGGATGGACAGATAAAGGAAGAGACACGAGAGCGACGGAGGACGACTCAAACGATAAGTGTGCCATGGTGGGTGGTTTGAGACGGCCATGCGAGTAGATAACACGGTCTGTGGTGATGATGATGATGATAGGCAGCTTATCTGTGCACCCGCTCCCTGTGTATTGATCACACACACACACACACACACACACACACACACACACCCTCAGCTTCCCGCGGTAATTGTATAACCATGTTCCTTCCCTGTCTGGCGCCTTGCTACACGATAATCCATGTCGGTATATGTGGAGTTTCTAAGACCCCCCAAACACTACGTCTTTCTATTCCATTTTTCTCCTTAGGTCTCCAGGATATAGAGGTGGAATTGGTTGGTGTTTGCCCGCGCGTAGGTGATGGACGAACAGGTCTACATGTATGGTCTCGTGCACGCCTCTGCTTATGCAGGGCAGCCTTACAGTTATAGGTGTAGACAAATCCTGACATTTTTGGAACCTTCTTTTTTTTCATTGAAGATCACCTTTAGTAAGATCATGTTTCCCCATATGTGAAGTTTAGTTAATAGAAACATTACTAGCAGGTAGAATTTGGCGGTACTAGTAGGTAGGATTTGGCGGTACTAGTAGGTAGAATTTGGCGTACTAGTATGTAGAATTTGGCGGTACTAGTAGGTAGAATTTGGCGGTAGTAGTAGGGAGGATTTGGCGGTACTTGTAGGGGGGATTTGGCAGTACTAATAGGTAGGATTTGGCGGTACTAGCAGGGAGAATTTGGCTGTGCTAGTAGGTAAGATTTAGCGGTGAATGAGAAATCATGAACAGATCTTTTCCAGTGGGTTATTGCTATGGCGTTTTTGCTTACGGTTCGTTTACCAGTTTTGTGGAGGCATTTATGGCGTGGGAAATGAGTGGCTCACTGCGCTGGAGTTGCATACATGTGCCAGAAGCCCAACCTGTCACCTGGGGGAGTTTGGTCGTGTCGGTCCCAGTCCTTCAGCGGGGGAGGGCGGGGGTGATATTGCTGTCAGAATCTGGGAAGAGATTAAAGGACATTACCATTGTATGAGATGGGTCATGTTTAGCGGCCGCATGAGGGAGAGGGTGTGTTTCTGTGTGTGTGTGTGTGTGTGTGTGTGTGTGTGTGTGTGTGATGTTTTCATATGAATACCTTTTTTGACTCCGCTGTCCTTTCTAAGATATCGTTTAAGATCGGTGTCGGTATAGCTTGCTCTGAGGAATATCGTCCTATACGCCGAGTTCGGAAGGAAACATCGTCTCTCTCTCTCTCTCTCTCTCTCTCTCTCTCTCTCTCTCTCTCTCTCTCTCTCTCTCTCTCTCTCTCTCTCTCTCTCTCTCTCTCTCCATTGAACTCACTCGCTTGTCCGTCCGTGAGAACATGATAGACCCAGGCCTCCCTCGCGCTTCCAGCAAAAGCCAAGAATCAGATGGCCCGAAGTCGACGTGCGGTGAAGGGTTTGGGCAGGACGTCTCTCTCTCTCTCTCTCTCTCTCTCTCTCTCTCTCTCTCTCTCTCTCTCTCTCTCTCTCTCTCTCCATTGAACTCACTCGCTTGTCCGTCCGTGAGAACATGATAGACCCAGGCCTCCCTCGCGCTTCCAGCAAAAGCCAAGAATCAGATGGCCCGAAGTCGACGTGCGGTGAAGGGTTTGGGCAGGACGTCTGGAGGGGCCGGCCAGCCAGCCCCTGCCTCCTCCTCTGGCCTGTGGAGTGGTGACAGCTCTCTCGTGCAGAGCCACGTCCCGGCCTCCTCTGCTGTGTACGTCCTCCCGCTGGTCTATGCAGACTTGGAGGACAAGACGATGTGGTGTTTAAGTTGTCGATCAAAAGTATTATCGTGGTCCTTGCTTATGGCGGTTACCCTTCATCTCCAGACCATGCACGTAAGAGCATCCTGCTTGGACTAGACCCCCAGTTCCCCCACTCCCCCTGCTCCTCCCCAAAACACACACACACACACACACACACACACACACACACACACACACACACACACATTGTAAGAAAATTAAAGCAGAGCTGAAATACAGGGAAAAGGATAGTCTCTGAATTTGCCCACCATGGAAGAGAGAAGAGTGAGGGACAACCAGATCACAACCTGGAGGTTAATGAACCGGGTTGATGGCGGAGGGAGCGAACGATTCTCAGGTAGACGTGGAAAGAGATCGACCAGAGGACACGACATGAAGTTAAGCGAGAACGTGTGTTGTAAATGTCAAGTTTCCCTTTAGCATTAGAGTGTTGGACGAGTGGAATAGAATGACAGAGGACATGGTTAATGCAGACTACATATAGAACTTAAAAGAGTCCCTGCATGATGGAAGAGATGGGTCAAGAGATGTGGCACCACGAGTTTAAAACCGCCTTTCCTTGCAGTACAGACAGATAATTACACACACTGACATTCTTGGAGGCCCTCCGAGACTTTGTTATTGGCAAACATTACGCAGAATTCGAGATCCTGCGTCAGATCCGTGATTTAACTGCGACGGCACAGTCGAAGAACTCTCTTGCCTCCATCAAAGGCAAGCCAGCACCAGAAGCATCCATTTCATCTCTCCCAGTGCACTACTGAGCAGCTGGGAGACTTTGAGGAGGAAGTCCATCACATTAAATGCTCAGACGTTTCCATGACTGTCTTGCGAGTCCCCCCCCCCCCCTCCTTCCCCTCCACGCCACGAGCGAGTTCGTCAGCTTAAAAGCAATTGAGGGAAAGGATCCGCCGGTGTGTGGTCCGGGTGGTGTTTCATGTTCTAACCTCAGTCGTATTAGTGGGGACCATCGCTTCACAGTACTGAGGATGTTTGAAAAGGACACTTGAGGCGCTGAGAGCTGGCTGCCCACTCTTCAGGCACGTTGTAGACGGAAGCTGTCAGGTCATTGCCAAGATGAGAAGGGTTCTTGACGGGAAATACTCTCTTTTTAGCTAATGCTACACTGGAGTCCGAATTTTCTTTTGGTGTAAGGTGAGGGAAGAGGGTGGCCACAGGAGTGGGGTCCGGGCCACCCTGCGCAGTGCCTCTTTTAAGATGTGGCTTGAATAGACTTCCTTGGTTCAGCCAGGAGTGGGCTGGACAAATCTCAAGGTCTTCCGTCATCCAGGCTCATCCCGTGTGTATCCTGAACATGTCCTCATGAAGGAAGGAAAACTCCAGCTGCTCTGCATGGGCGGGTTGGCCACCCGTCCTTCTCCTCCTCCCAGTCAGAGCCCGAGAGTTTACTGTCACCAGGAGTGGTGCGTGGCGCCGCCGCTGCCGGCCCGGCCCGTCTTTCTTTTGCGAACTTTCTTCTTTTCTTTTGATTTCATCCCCCACCCCTACCCCCATAAGCACCCGGTGTCGAGCCTGTCGAGGCCTGTCTCGGTAGCCTCGTTCAACTGTGTTGGGTGAGAAGAAATTAAGGTTGGCAAAAAAAAAAATTAGTCGGTGCTCCTCTCAAGTGTTTGTAGACTTGACCTCTGAAAGAAGGAAAGGTTGTGGGAAGAAGGAAAGGCGATGGAAGGTAGAGGGTTCCACAGCTGCGCTTTTCGAGGGAATGAGATATATCATGACGGTTAATACTCGTGTTGCTGGTCGCCACGTAGAGACTATAGGAAGCAGCAGCCAGACACGGACGAAATCACGGATCCAACCCTCGACATCTGGGACACATACAGACATCTCACAAGAGCTGTGGCCGTAATGATATCAGGATTTGTAAGCAATTACGACGAGACTTTGGTAAAAGGTAGGGCTAGCGCGTAGCTCCACAACAGGAAAATCTAGAGATACGAAGAATGAGCTGTGTGAGTTACGTGCTCTCGAGTATCATGTGTGAGGTGGAGAGACTGGACGTTTACGATTTGAGTGCCAGCGACCCCGTGTGGGTGAGGCAGAAAGAGCAATGTGGGCCAAAGGAGCGAAACTTGACGGCCACTGAAATTTTGACTCGGGATGTGCAGTCGCCGCTGACCCCCTCCCTATAACCAGGCAGGTAATGACCACTACCCTGGTCGATGGCTGCCTACCTCTTACTACCCACCTGGAAGAGGGAGGAGGCAGCCACATCACGGCTGACGGAGAGGGACGGCTGGAGAGAGGGGGCGATGCCTGGAGAATTAACGAGACGGAAGGCCTCTGATTCCACTCTGGCTAATAGAGAGGTGGAGGAAGAGCCGCCTTGGAATGTATTACTTTATCATTTCTGGGTCTGGCTTGACTGACTCGGGCAGTACCATAGATTTCCCATAAACGAAGAAGGATTTGCCTTGCTGCTCAACTTCCAGGCTTGACACATTGGTCATCAAGCCCCGTTGCGAGGGTGGAGTTGGCTTCTTATACCTCGTCTGTGAGTAAATGGCTTCTTATACGTCGTCTGTGAGGAAATGGCTTCTTTCTCCTCATTTGTGAGTAAATGGCTTCTTCTACCTCGTCTTTGAGTAAATGGCCTCTTACCCCTCGTCTGTGAGTAAATGGCTCTTTATACCTCGTGTGTGAGTACATGGGTAATGAACCTAACAAGTGCTGTATGTTCCTCATGGTCGGCGGCTTCCACGATCATCCACTTCGCCAACGTCTGGTAATGATAGCACGAGTGTTTACAGCAGTCCGATGACACACTTAGTGGGGATGCCAGGACAACTGGTGGGAGGTGGCCGTAACTAGGTCGACCCCAGGGGCCGACCCAGATACCCTGCACCACCCCCACAGTGGCCGGCAGCAGCAGGTGCGGTAGGAGCACCCACCTGCCCCTGACCCTCTCCTGTATACACTACGCACCCTTCCCTCACCTCTCTTCCTCCTTCCCCTCACCTCCTCTCTTCTTCTTCTTCCTGCTGCTGCCCCTTCTCCTCTTTTTCTCTCACTCCTCCTCCTCCTCCTCCTATTCCTCTGCCTCTTCCTCCTGTATATAAAGTGCATTTCTCGCTTTTTTATTAAGAATCTTTTTATTGAAAATAAAGATTGATTTGATTATCTAGAAGCCCGACACAAGTGACCAGTCACTGCCTGGCACAGGTCGCTCAGGCATAGTCACCACCTCAGGTCACTAGGTCCTAGCCACTGTCGGGGCAGGTCACTAGGGTCCTAGCCACATCCCGGCACAGGTCACTAGGTCCTAGCCACTGTCTGGCACAGGTCACTAGGGCCTAGCCACTGCCCGGCACAGGTCACTAGGTCCTAGCCACTGCCCGGCACAGGTCACTAGGTCCTAGCCACTGCCCGGCACAGGTCACTAGGTCCTAGCCACATCCCGGCACAGGTCACTAGGTCCTAGCCATTGCCCGGCACAGGTCACAAGAGGAGTTGATACCAGACCGCTGCTGTTTCCCTCGCGGTCCAGGTCGTTTAATCTCTGTTGTTCTTCGTCGCCACCGGAACTCGAGGTCATTCTTCATCGCTAGGGGAAGATGAGGTCCGCGGGAGGGAGGGAGGCGCCTCACGCCGTTGAAGAAGCCTTAGGGTTGGAGTAGAGCGAGGCGAGGAGGTCGTCTGGAGGGAGTGGGTCGGCAGAGAGGCGTGGCTGACGAAGGGAGTCGAGTGAGACCGTTGGTTCTGGAGATGATTGGCACGGACGAAGGGGAAGGTATCGGCGGGTGAGGTGTGGCGAAAGGTTAGCGAGGGAGGCGCCCCTGAGAGAGGGGGAGGGAAAAAAGAAGGGGTGGAAGTGGGGGTTGCTGGGAGAGGTGGTGCGTGCTGCCGGCGATGTTGTTTGAACTTTGTCAGGCGAGTCACGTTGGCGTAGGAAGCAGGTGGCTGTGAGTGCCGTAATTCTCTGACATCAACAGTTGTGCACCAATTTACGGTGTGCCTTGGCGCGGTGGTAGGGGGGAGAGAGAGAGAGAGAGAGAGAGAGAGAGAGAGAGAGAGAGAGAGAGAGAGAGAGAGAGAGAGAGAGAGAGAGAGACCTATATTAGCACTGCTTCTATTGCCTCCTCCGGTCACGTCCCGACCCCCTCCTCCCCCTGCTGCCGCTTGCGGTAATTCTCTCTCTCTCTCTCTCTCTCTCTCTCTCTCTCTCTCTCTCTCTCTCTCTCTCTCTCTCTCTCTCTCTCTCTCTCTCTCTCTCTACCCCCCCCCCCCCCCCCCCCCCCCCCGCACGGAAGCCGTCACAGACTCTTACATTATTTGACCTCGCCTTAACACCCCAGTTTATAGCCGGTGATTATTTCGGGTCGAGATTATTTTATTCATTTATGTACTCAATCATTTATTTATTCATTTTCCGTCACTGGTATGCAGAACTGTGTCGTATGTTGCCGTCAGTATGAAGTGTTGAGGGATATGTGTGTGTGTGTGTGTGTGTGTGTGTGTGTGTGTGTGTGGTTTTTCAGGGCACCACACAGTTCAGGTCCAGGGTGTCCCGGTCCGCCAGGGGATTTTGGGTCTGGGAAACCATCAGTTCCACCAGCTGGGGTGGGAGGTCTCTGGCCTGGGTCTTCAGGTCCGCTAGGAAATCAGGAAGGCTTGCTTGAGGAGTCTTCCGCGATCGATGTGGAGTCCTGGTTGTAAATGGACCGGGGACCAGTTCCTAGGTTGTTTACATATAGAGTCCTGGTTGTAAATGGACCGGGACCAGTTTCTAGGTTGTTTACATATAGAGTCCTGGTTGTAAATGGACCGGGACCAGTTTCTAGGTTGTTTACATATAGAGTCCTGGTTGTAAATGGACCGGGACCAGTTTCTAGGTTGTTTACATATAGAGTCCTGGTTGTAAATGGACCGGGACCAGTTCCTAGGTTGTTTACATATAGAGTCCTGGTTGTAAATGGACCGGGACCAGTTCCTAGGTTGTTTACATATAGGGTGCTGGTTGTAAGTGTACCGGGACCACTTCCTAGGTTGTTTACATATAGAGTCTTGGTTGTAAATGGACCGGGACCAGTTCCTAGGTTGTTTACATATAGAGTCCTGGTTGTAAATGGACCGGGGACCAGTTCCTAGGTTGTTTTCATATAGAGTCCTGGTTGTAAATGTACCGGGACCAGTTTCTAGGTTCTCTACATATAGAGTCCTGGTTGTAAATGTACCGGGACCAATTCCTCGGTGTTTACATATAGCGTCTTGGTTGTAAACGTAC
>NC_092266.1:12048256-12073256 GCF_036320965.1 Panulirus ornatus | reverse complement strand
TGATATGGATGGTAAAGGTTGTAGAGGTGTGTGATGGTGGAGGTGGTTGGTGTAAATGGTGGTTGTTTATGATGATGATAGTGGTAGACCTATCCCAGCCTCCATCCTAACTCTCCCCTCCACGCCCCTCACCAGCCCTCTCCCCAAGCCTTACTTATCCTTCCACTCCCCTCACCAGTCCACCCCCCACTATCCTCCACCCCACCCCACCTCACCAAACTCCCCTCCTCCGTCCGCGCCTGAAATAAACGCTCCGCCTTGCCTACCCGTAGCGTCCACAATTCATTATTTCCCCACACTGCAAGTTTTTGGCACGGGTCTCCCCTCCGACGCCTCTCGCAAACTTGGCCAAACGAGTTTAATTCAATTAAAACCCCCGCGGCTATTTGAGGATCCATTTCCATCCAGTGGCTTTGCTTAGAAACTTATGGCCATTTCAGAGCACCGTCTCCCCTTCCACACACTGTCCTTCCCATGACCGAGTGTTGTCTCCCCTTCCACACACTGGCCTGCGCGTGACCTTATATTGTTTCCCCTTCCACACACTGCCCTTCCCATGATCGAGTGTTGTCTGCCTTTCCACACTGCTCTTTCCATGACCTTATGTTGTCACCCCTTCCACACTACCCTTCCCATGACCGACTGTTGTCTCCCCTTCCACACACGGCCCTGCCCATAACCAGATACTGAACTCTTCGACACTCATGACAGACAGAGGTAGGCCGAAGACTGTCAACACCGCTCGTTCGTCTCACCGGATAGATGGAAAGGCAGCTTGAACGTTTGGTTGATGGCCTGTCTGACTGGCTGGCTGACTGGCGAGCTGGCGGACTGGCTGACCGGCCCGCTGGATGGCTGGCTGGCCAACTGACTGGCTGGCTGGCTGGCTGGCTGGCTGATTAGCAGACTGGCTGACCGGTTGCTGGCTGATTTGTTGGTTGGCTGATTTGTTGGCTGGCTGGCTAGCTAGCTGACTGACTGACTGACTGACTGACTGGCTGGCTGGCTGGCTGGTTGGCTGACCGGGCCTCCGGTTGGCTGGTTGGTTGGCCGGTTGGCTGGCTGGCTGTCGGGCCGGAAGGGTAAAGAGGAAAAGAGGAGAGAAAACTATGTTTTTGCTCGTGTCATTTTCCCCCGATGTGTCCTCCCTGGCAAATGAGGCAGGGAGGGAGGAGGAGCCACTGGGAGGTGAGGGAGGGAGGAAGAGCCATTGGGAGGTGAGTCAGGGAGGGAGGGCCACAGTGAGGTGGGTCAGGGAGAGAAGGCCACTGAGAGATGAGTCAAGGAGGGAGGGAGAGCCAGTAGGGAGTTGAGGGAGGGAGGGAGGGCCACTGGGAGGTGAGTCAGGGAGGGAGGGAGGGAGAGTCACTGGGAGGTGAGGGAGGGAGGGAGTGCCTCTGAGAGGTGAGTCAGGCAGGGAGGGAAGGAGGAAGTGCCATTGGGAGGTGAGTCAGTTAGGGAGGGAGGGAGTGCCAGTAGGAGGTGAGGCAGGGAGGGAGTGCCACTAGGAGGTGAGGCAGGGAGGGAGTGCCACTAGGAGGTGAGGCAGGGAGGGAGTGCCACTGGGTAAGAGGATGGATCAGGCTTTCTGTTATGATTAATATAGGGTGGCGAGGGGACAGGTTTTACCAAGAGATGGTTATGGGAATTTGTGTGTGTGTGTGTGTGTGTGTGTGTGTGTGTGTGTGCTCCCCTGCATACATTAGGACGTAGGATAGAGCAACCGCAATGTTAGGTGTCGTAGTTCAAAAATTAAACTGAAACAAAAGATACCAGATCAAATACTCGCGTCCCTCTTGTTAAACCACATTGAGAGAATGATGATGAGTTTCGGTTTTGAAAAAAAAGAGTAGAATGAGTACAGAGAGGAGCAACAAAACTAATTTCGTCACCCGGAATTAAAAGAAGAAAAAAGGGAGGATAGACTTCAGATTTGAAATTCTCTTTTCTAAAAAAAAAAATGATGGATGAAGAAAAAAATGGGAATCGTAAGTCTGCCATAGTTAGAGTGACCGTGAATAATAGTGTTAGGTTAAAGGGGAGATGTGTTTACACACCTTGGGTAAAAGATGTTACATTTGTAGAGTTACAGGATTAAACAATTCTAATATGGCCAAAGGCCAGAGTATCACTATGCTTTAAACGTGGCTAAACAAATATTCATTCATCTTAATTGTCAGTGAATAATCCTCTTCAAGAGCGACAGTATTATACATACGTATTGTATTTCTTTTTTTTTACTTTGCCTCGCAAAGTAGTAGAATAAAACTCTTTCTCCCGGAGAGAATCCGGTGGATGTGATTATATTCTGAGAGCATTTTTCCGTTCATCTTGTGAGATGATCATCGTCAAACTACTGTCTCTCTACTAATTGCTGTTCTTTCATGGCTACTTTCCTAGCCTACAGATATGCCGGATGGAGTAATGGGTTTGGAGGGAGGATCCTTCTACTTTACCCGTAATCCAATCTCCATCTATGTAGGTTAGGGATTCCTGGTATTGTCTGTCCTCCGGCAGATAACCTCGTTGTGGGCAATCAGGTCGTCTGTTACCTGGCTCTTCCTTCTGTACCTTCTCGTTGAGTCGTGGATATCAAGAAGGGGAAGTGGTCCATGTAGATACTGCAGCTGACGTGTGGGGATCCCAGACCAATTCAAAAGTCCTATGTCTCTACAGAGGTCAACGCCTCGTACCCAGTTGTCAACACCTGCTCCTGCACCTGTCTTGTGTGTCTCCCTCCCTTTACCTCCTCCTCCTCCTCCTCCTCCTGCAGCAGTGTTCCCTACATCGCCCAGTGAGACCTGCTCCTCCCGCCAGCGTTCCTCACTCTGGTAATCTCTCTTTTTCCATCGTGGTCGTATGGTGTGCCTAGGGAGGGAGGTGAGCGAGCGCCCAGCACCAGGGCTGTGCACCTCCCATGTCTCCCTGGTCGGCATGTCTTATGCTCAGTGTTGACGGGGTGATTAACGCTGCATTTGGTCTCCCTCGGTGCCCGCCACCGGTGGAATGGGACTGCACCCCCAGAGCCACGCCTCTATAAGGGTACAGACCCGACTTTTTATGTCCTGAGGGAGAGAGAGAGAGAGAGAGAGAGAGAGAGAGAGAGAGAGAGAGAGAGAGAGAGAGAGAGAGAGAGAGAGACGCTGTTTCGTGGGACATTATCCTTTAAAATTAGCAAAGTAGTGCGGGGGGAAAATTACTCCTTTTTTTAATACATACATATATCGCTCTCGTGAATGATTCATACCTCTTAACGACGTGGGGCCATTAACACTAAAGAATGGGATACTGATGCCGTGAGGTGAGTTACCACGCCATGAAAATACACCTAACTTCTGGGGTAACTTCCCGGGCCTCTCAGGCTCAGGGAGTGTGATGGCTTCCCAAGGCGTCGTGTGGGATGGTATTTGAGAGACAGAGCTCAGTACCAGGTGTCCAGTGTGTGTGTGTGTGTGTGTGTTTGAAGAGAGAGAGAGAGAGAGAGAGAGAGAGAGAGAGAGAGAGAGAGAGAGAGAGAGAGAGAGTAGGACCTCTCGTGGGAGCGTCATCTGAAATGGGTGTACTGACCTACACGACGAAGGATGTTGGTATCGCCACCGCTCGTGGTTCGTGAGGTCACTTGAGCTGGAGGCAGCCATCGGTGAATACGAGGTGTACCGTCTATGTGAGCCATGACGGTACGGCCGTGAAGCGTGACGGTGCGATCCCTGTGCTGGACGGTACGATCTCTTCAGTTCGATCCCTACGATCGACGGTACGGTCTCCTGAGTACGATCCTTGAGCATGACGGTACGATCCCTATGATCGATGGTACGATCTCTTGAGTACGATCCTTGAGCATGACGGTACGATCCCTATGATCGATGGTACGATCTCTGAGTGCGATCCTTGAGCATGACGGTACGATCCCTATGATCGACGGTACGATCATTGAGCATGACGGCGCGATACTTATACTCGACGGTGCGATGCTTGAGAACGACGGTGCGACCCTTCGGCATGAGGGCGTGGCCTCTGACCTGACGATAAGGGTTTAAGCGAGGTCATGATTCCCCAGGGTCGTGCCGGCGTGCTCAGTAATTTCATCTTTGTGCTGAAGTGATGGTAAAATTAGGCATCCATCCGGGTATGGGTAATGGGGAGGTAGTTCACACACACACACACACACACACACACACACACACACACACACACACACAGAACCGTCCCATCCTGCAACGTCGACGGACAGAACCGTCCCATTCTGCACCGTCCACGGACAGAACCAACTCAGACGGGATGTACAGTAGACTGTCACTTGTCGCTTGGCCAGTGTCACGGTGGTGTGTGAGGAGAGCGATCCAGGGACGTGATGGTAAAGATATAGTAACAGGAGAGGGCGTGTGTGGCCTCATCATTAGCAGACAGACCCGTCGCGTGACTTCCATCCTGTCCTCAATGATGAATTTTTCGTGGGAACAGAGACATTTTTTTTTTTCCATTGTTAATACGGAAAACGTCTTTTCTCAATACATTTTCACAGATTCTTTTTATTCATACGAAAACTGTCTTTTCTTGTCTCAGGACTCCTTCGTCAGTAGGAGGAACCAGATACACGGTCTTTAGGAGAAACTTTCCATAGCACTTTGTTACTCGTACGTAAATATTGACCCACAGCCAATTCCAGCTGTTCGTCCTCCCCTCGAGGGGCTGGCCGATGAATGGGTACCTGGCTTCGGCTGGTATATGTTTATGTGTGTGTGTATACACGCGTAGGAGTAAAGACCTGCCACATATACAGTAGCTTGAAAGACGGGCCAACGCGAGTGTAAGACACGCGCTCTCTCTCTCTTTCTCTCTCTCTCTCTCTCTCTCTCTCTCTCTCTCTCTCTCTCTCTCTCTCTCTCTCTCTCTCTCTCTCTCTCTCCCTCTCCCCGGTATTTCACACGGCTCAAGATATTCTGCGCAGGTTAGACATGTCAGCCGGCGCACGTCGCCGTACGGAAGTCTTATCTAAGATGTGTGGCGAAGTGTCCTGTACACCATGACGCGCAGACGTCTGCACCGGGTTGACGCCAGACGTCTCCTCACCTGATATCACCCGGCGCGTCTGAACGTAAGCGACGCAAGTTTACGTCTGCATTGACGCGTTGGCCCCTCTCCACCACTGGTGTGAATGAAAACACGAGCGGACGATGCTGGAGAGGTGGCGTTGAGGGAGGGCAGCGAACTAGGGGACGTGGGGCGCGACAGACGCGAGAACAAGAAGGATTGTGGAGAAGAATAGAGAGAACAAGAAGAAGAAAAGAGATAAAGGGGAACAAGAGGTGAAACTTGATGGTGGATGATAATGCCAAGAAACGCTCAGCGTTGAAACTTTCTGAAATGCTCAGGAGTAGAGGAGGTCGAGTGGGGAGGTTGGCTGACGAGTGTGGTGTGGTCAGGAGGCCAGGCCCTGAAGCTTGGGAAAATAAGGTGCAGATGAAGGGAATATCTCAAAGACGAAATGAACTTCAGGAATTTCAGGTCTTGTGGTAGACAGACCGGGAGATAACGAGCTCACACGGACGAGGTATACTGAGGACGAAGAGGTGCTGAAGGTGATACGAGATAATTATTTTTGACCCACCTGGCTGGAGTAGACCAGAGATCAAAAGAAATGCTGAGGCAGGGTTGAGGTGGTGTGTGTGTGGGTGTGTGTGGTCGAGGGAAGGAGGTAAAAGAGGAAATATATTTTCTTATGTAACAGATTTAATATATTTTCATTGTTGAAAAATTTATATATATATATATATATATATATATATATATATATATATATATATATATATATATATATATATATATATATATATATACGAGGATAAAATCTTAAGATGCAAGGACACTTTCGTAAGATAAAGTTGGTAGCGAGGTAGCGTCAAGAACACACGAACAGTGGCCTCATCTGAACATTTCCTGACTCGATCTGTCGTGTGTAAGATACGGACACCAAGGCTTACCATAATCAACCAGACACCACAGACTACCAGCGGAGTTGGGTCAGTCCTCTGACAGCAATTGGCCCTCCCTGGTTCAGTCTATCGACAGCACTTCGCCCTCTCTGTGACATCCTGGTTCAGTCTATTGACAGCACTTGCCTCTCCCTGTCCCTCCATTCACAACATGATCCAGTTCATTCTGTCTCATGCTCGCCTCTCTCTCTCCTGAATGTTTAGGCCCCGATACCCCATCATTCCATCTTCTTCTCGGTCTATCCCCTCCGCAAACTGCCAGAGAGAGAGAGAGAGAGAGAGAGAGAGAGAGAGAGAGAGAGAGAGAGAGAGAGAGAGAGAGAGAACACTGTCGAGAGGGATTCCTTTTCCCAGGAAGTTTCGTGCATTTTTTCTCTTTTTTTCTTGGAAATTGAAATTTGTATTTTTTTTTCTCGCTTATTTCCATCGATTTCCGATATTATGATTAGAGGTTGTAATGCGAAAACATTAGGAGGATATTGACTGACCCAGCAGGGTTAATACTCCCTCCACTATCCCCCTCATTACGGTAGGAGGATCCTTGGTACGACCCTTGAGCACGACGGTACGACTCTTGACCACGACGGTACGATCCTTGAGCACGACGGTACGATCCTTGAGCACGACGGTACGATCCTTGAGCACGACGGTACGACCCTTGAGCACGACGGTACAACCCTTGAGCACGACGGTACGATCCTTGAGCACGACGGTACGATCCTTGAGCACGACGGTACGACCCTTGAGCACGACGGTACGACTCTTGAGCACGACGGTACGACTCTTGAGCACGACGGTACGACTCTTGAGCACGACGGTACGACTCTTGAGCACGACGGTACGACTCTTGAGCACGACGGTACGACCCTTGAGCACGACGGTACGATCCTTGAGCACGACGGTACGATCCTTGAGCACGACGGTACGATCCTTGAGCACGACGGTACGACCCTTGAGCACGACGGGACGATCCTTGAGCACGACGGTACGATCCTTGAGCACGACGGTACGATCCTTGAGCACGACGGTACGACCCTTGAGCACGACGGTACGATCCTTGAGCACGACGGTACGATCCTTGAGCACGACGGTACGATCCTTGAGCACGACGGTACGACCCTTGAGCACGACGGTACGACTCTTGAGCACGACGGTACGACCCTTGAGCACGACGGTACGACCCTTGAGCACGACGGTACAACCCTTGAACACGACGGTACGATCCTTGAGCACGACGGTGCGATCCTTGAGCACGACGGTACGATCCTTGAGCACGACGGTACGATCCTTGAGCACGACGGTACGATCCTTGAGCACGACGGTACGACCCTTGAGCACGACGGTACGATCCTTGAGCACGACGGTACGATCCTTGAGCACGACGGTACGATCCTTGAGCACGACGGTACGACCCTTGAGCACGACGGTACGATCCTTGAGCACGACGGTACGATCCTTGAGCACGACGGTACGATCCTTGAGCACGACGGTACGACCCTTGAGCACGACGGTACGACTCTTGAGCACGACGGTACGACCCTTGAGCACGACGGTACGACCCTTGAGCACGACGGTACAACCCTTGAACACGACGGTACGATCCTTGAGCACGACGGTACGATCCTTGAGCACGACGGTACGATCCTTGAGCACGACTGTACGACCCTTGAGCCCGACGGCACGATCCTAGACCTCGATGGTACGACCCTACGACCCCTTGGGCACGAAGGTACGATCCTTGGGTATAATGGCTTAGCCTCTGACCTGACCATGTTCGAATGTAGTATACACTCGAGCTCAGTGATCGTACCATCGCGCTCAAGGGTCGTATACAGTCGTGTTAAATGATCTTACCGTCGTGCTCAGGGGTCGTATACAGTCGTGTTAAATGATCGTCTCCCTCTCTACCGTCGGCCGGGTCCTGGGGATATGACAAACACGTCTTATTAATCCCCCACAGATTACGTACGATTCCCAAGACGCTTCCCCCTTTCCCCCTCACTCCATCCACCCCATCCCATCCCGGTGAAACAAATGTTCCCATTGGCTGCATGATGATGTACGTCATTACGAGCAGTGAAATCGCCCTTATATCATTTGGAACTGTCTCCAAATGGCACCTAATTACCGTGGATGTTGAGTTCGTTTCTAGTGCGGGACGCTGATATTGGCAGCGCCAGTCCTCGGGCCAGAATGATGTTGATATTGATATTGTATATAGCTCAGCGAAGGCAGGAAGGTGTCACACTTTTGCGAGCGAACGCTACAAAATCTGTGGCATAAGACGCCTTTAAGAACTGGCAGAGGCTATGGCCCCCCAGGAACTTCACGTCCTGCACTTTGGGCCTTAAGGTACGTTGTATAACAGAGCGACAACAATTTACAGTATGCAGATCACTCTGTAACATCAAACCTCATGGGAGATGGAGTCTTGCCACTGCCCCACTTTGTCCATCTTACACTCCTAAGATGTACTCACCACACACCGTCCCAAGATGTACCCACCACACACCGTCCCAAGCTGTACCCACCACACACCGTCCCAAGATGTACCCACCACACACCGTCCCAAGATGTACCCACCACACACCGTCCCAAGATGTACCCACCACACACCGTCCCAAGATGTACCCACCACACACCGTCCCAAGATGTACCCACCACACACCGTCCCAAGATGTACCCACCACACACCGTCCTAAGATGTACCCACCACACACCGTCCCAAGATGTACCCACCACCGTCCCAAGATGTACCCACCACACACCGTCCCAAGATGTACCCACCACACACCGTCCCAAGATATACCCACCTCACACCGTCCCAAGATGTACCCACCACACACCGTCCCAAGATGTACCCACCACACACCGTCCCAAGATGTACCCACCCACCACATCCACTCGCTGCCTAGGGCATCCTCCACCCTCACAGAGCTCTTGACCCTGAGCAAACCCGCCCTTACAGAGCTCTTGACCTTGAGCGAACCCGCCCTTGCAGAGCTCTTGACCCTGAGCGAACCCGCCCTCACAGAGTTCTTGACCCTGAGCGAACCCGCCCTCACAGAGCTCTTGACCCTAAGCGAACCCGCCTTTGCAGAGCTCTTGACCCTGAGCGAACCCGCCCTTACAGAGCTCTTGACCCTGAGGAAACCCGCCCTTACAGAGCTCTTGACCCTGAGTGAACCCGCACTTACAGAGCTCTTGACCCTGAGGAAACCCGCCCTTACAGAGCTCTTGACCCTGAGCGAACCCGCCCTTACAGAGCTCTTGACTCTGAGCGAACCCGCACTTACAGAACTCTTGACCCTGAGCGAACCCGCCCTTACAGAGCTCTTGACCCTGAGCGAACCCGCCCTTACAGAGCTCTTGACCGTGAACAAACCCGGCTATTGTCATAATACCATGAAGGGGAGGGGGAGGAGGAGGGAGCCCTTCTGAGTCATGCACAGACCTTGCAGTTTGCGAGGGCCTGCAGGCTTAACCAACCCCTAAAACCTCCCCTTCCTGGCCTGCAAACCCCATAAACCATGCGAACCTGAGCCAGCTTTTTTTTTTCTCCCAGTTGTGGATACGATCTGGATCCGAACGGACTGTCGATAAAAGAGCTTAAGGTTTTGTTTGAAGTAGTTTTGGTGCGAGAAGTCACGGTGCAACTTTAAGCCAGCGAGGCTTAGCGTCATCAGTGTAAACATACGTTCGGATTGTTGGGTTTATGTGTTCATAATTTTTCGGAAATATTCCGGTGGAGTCTGAAGGCTGTCTTCTACTGCGAACGTTACCCCACCTGGTCGTAATCTGGCTGAGGGATACGTCGTCGGTGTTTGCGAGGTGACCTGATTACAGCCGGAACCTGGAGGAGGACCTGGGGACCCTGTCGATTCAGCCTCCTACCATAGGACTTGTGACCATGTCGATTCTGCCTCCTACCGTAGGACTTGTGACCCTGTCGATTCAGCCTCCTACCATAGGACTTGTGACCATGTCGATTCAGCCTCCTGCCAGAGGACCTGTAACCCTCTCGATTTAGCCTACCATCAGAAGGCCTGGGACCCTGTCGATCTAGCCTCCTACCAGAGGATCTAAGACCCTGTCGATTCAGTCTCCTATCAGAGGACTTGGAACCTTATCGATTCAGCCTCCTACCACAGGACTTGGGACCTAGTCGATTCAGCCTCTCAACTAGAGAAGCTGAACCCAGTCAGTCAGGCTACCGCCCCGACACTCCTCCGGCCCAGTCTGCGGGCGGATCCTCCGCTAATAGGGTGGTCTTCTGGAGAAAGACCCGAGAGGGGGAGGCGTTGTTGCTACGGATGTGATGGATGAGGTGAACCTCACCTCCTGAAAGGTCATGTGTCAGCGGGAGAGAGAGAGAGAGAGAGAGAGAGAGAGAGAGAGAGAGAGAGAGAGAGAGAGAGAGAGAGAGAGAGAGAGAAGGTTGGCGTTGTGATCGTAAGGGAGTGTGATCTGGAGTGTGGGAGGGAGAGTTTGAAGCTACGGTGGAGAGTTACGGCATCTCTCTGTCTCTCTAAGGCTTTGAAGTTAGACTTTGGACGAGTCCGACTAATCAGGGCGTGAAGGAGTAAGATTGTTATGGTTATTTGGATGTGCTTTGGGGTTGAAGGTGTGGATAAAGGTTCTGATGTGTGTGTGTGTGTGTGTGTGTGTGTGTGTGTGTGTGTGTGTGTTGGCTTAGTCGTATAGGAAAGATAGATCTGAGGAAATTGAAGTAGAGAGATGTGTTGTGCCGGCACCAGAGTCTCTCTCTCTCTCTCTCTCTCTCTCTCTCTCTCTCTCTCTCTCTCTCTCTCTCTCTCTCTCTCTCTCTCTCTCTCTCTCTCTCTCTCTCTCTCTCTCTCTCTCTCTCTCTCTCTCTCTCTCTCTCTCTCTCTCTCTCTCGACCACCTGGCGAGGGTTAGCATGTAATGTGCTTGCTGAACTGACTGCCAGACGTATGTCTCATGACTGAACGCCTTCCCTGATGTTGAGTCTGTCTGTCTGTCTTGTCTGTTCGAAGCTGGAGGCAGGGGCTGCTGGCAGCGACGTCTCGTACATAAGAAGATGAAACTCCTCACTATAATACATACAAGGTATGGACAGGTCTCTGGGCCCTACTTGTAGCTCATGGTATGTCTAAACAACGCCTGGTCGGGATCCTCAGTTTTTACCTGTGACCACAAGCTTGAAGTGGATCCCTCAACCTCTCCTTATCTCAATAGAAATTCCTGGTGCCGTGTCTGACCGCATGAGAAATCCCAAGCTTTTCTCATGACTGATTCCGGGGCAGCGTGTTGGTGTTGGTCATGTGACACACACACAGCACGAGGGGAGGAGGGAGGACGGGTATGTTGGTGCTGGTCATGTGACACACACACAGCACGAGGGGAGGAGGGAGGACGGGTATGTTGGTGCTGGTCATGTGACACACACACAGCACGAGGGGAGGAGGGAGGACGGGTGTGTTGGTGCTGGTCATGTGACACACACACAGCACGAGGGGAGGAGGGAGGACGGGTATGTTGGTGCTGGTCATGTGACACACACACAGCACGAGGGGAGGAGGGAGGACGGGTATGTTGGTGTTGGTCATGTGACACACACAGCACGAGGGGAGGAGGGAGGACGGGTATGTTGGTGCTGGTCATGTGACACACACAGCACGAGGGGAGGAGGGAGTGGCATGCCTACACGGCTCTGCGAAGTTCTTGTCGACAAACTGACAGTTGTAATGGATAGAGGAGGGATCTAAAGTTTGTCCCTCTATCCCTCCTGAAAAGCCACAGTTGTAATGGATAGGCGAGGATTCTAAAGCTCGTGCCTCTATCCCTGCTGGAAGGCCGCAGTTCTTGGCTCATCCACCATCGTTTTGAGATGTAAGGAATATAGCCACGTCATCACCAGCAGTTAGACCACTATTCTTGGCGCTTCCAGGTGCTGTGTGTTGTGTGTGTGGTGGTGAGGATGCTCTGTGTGGTGTATGTGTGTGGTGGTGAGGATGCTCTGTGTGGTGTATGTGTGTGGTGGTGAGGATGCTCTGTGTGGTGTATGTGTGTAGTGGTGAGGATGCTCTGTGTGGTGTGTGTGTGTGTGGTGAGGATACTCTGTGTGGTGTGTGTGTGTGGTGAGGATACTCTGTGTGGTGTGTGTGTGTGTGGTGGTGAGGATGCTCTGTGTGGTGTGTGTGTGTGGTGGTGAGGATGCTCTGTGTGTGGTGTGTGTGTGGTGAGGATACTCTGTGTGGTGTGTGTGTGTGTGTGGTGGTGAGGATGCTCTGTGTGGTATGTGTGTGTGTGGTGAGGGTACTCTGTGTGGTGTGTGTGCGGTGGTAAGTATAGGCTGGTGTGTCGGGTTCTTGGTGAAGACTCGTCAGGGTTATTGGTCATCTCTTGTGACACTCGGAGACGCCATCCATCCATCATTGACTGGTTCTTCGTGCTGATTTAAACCCGTTGTGTCGCGTCCATGTTCTCTGTACATACCCTGTGGAGACACACGCAGAGGACGCCCTTCTGTGTGTATGCTTCTCCGCCTACTTCAGGAACGTTGTCGCTGGCCCGGCGGATCTTTCAGAATTAGACGGAGCCTTACGCCTCTCGTGTTCAGGAGTGGTGAAGGAGCTCTCATATGTTGTTCAAGGACACAGTCATACAGCCGGGGGAATTCAACGCCTATGGGTAATATCCAGTATGGGAGTTCGGCCAGTTCCCCAGAGGGAGTTTCACTGCTTGCTCAGACCTGTGGTTGAGGGCCATCACATTGTTTTGATTTGCGCGAGAAACAGCTGATTTGCTGTTTGCTAGAGCAGTGAGCGCCGAGGAGATAGTGTGGCACTCTTTCCAAGCGCGGACAAGGACACCGTTATATTGGTTCTGCTCAGAGCGCCATGTGGGTGTGCTCAGGCAAACAGCACCGTGACCTCCTCACACCTGAACCTCTTCATATCAGCTTCCCTGCAGAACGGCATACATAAGTCTCGTTTTGCTATTACTGTCAGTACCCTCTCCGCGGCCATATTCACCTGCCCCCCCTGCGGTAATCCCCATATTTATAAAAACCTTAATCTTGAGACTTGGCGGAGCATCTGAGAAACTAATTTGAAGATCATCGGGTCTTACCATGACGGGGATTTTCGTACATGTTTTGAGCCCCAAGTCTGGTGTAGGTGGTGTGCCAGTCACTGCTCACGTATGTGTTGACCCCACAGCAGCGCGAGTGTTGTCGTACACCCTTGCTCTCCAGGGGATAGAGGCGTGCGATACAAGACGCCAGGTGCACCATTTTCGTGCTACGTCTGTAGAGAGGCGTACGGTACATGACGCTGGGTGTACCATAGTCAGGCCTGTGGGTCAGTAGATGGTTACAGTACGCGACGGTGGGTGTACCATCTTCAAGCCGGTAGGTCAGTGGGTGTACCACCCTGTGGGTCAGTGAGTCTGAAATGAAAAGATAACTTGTGTACACCATCAGGCCGGTGTGAGTGTCCCGTCCTTCTGAATGACAAATAACCCCCCATTCGTCAAGAGATGTTGGGTTTTTTTTTTTTTACGGACCTGTTTGACAGGTGGAACCCGTCCGTCTTGACAGGCGCACCTGGCAGGAGACCCCGAGCTGTCATGCGATCGCGATCAGTGTATAGTTCCCGGGCCAGGCAAAGGTGTCAGCAGGCATGTCGAGCAAATATACAGGTGCTGAGCTAGGCGCTCAGCGCAAGATGCAAGCGTAGGGAAGGGTGATTTTTTTTTCTTTTTTTTTTTTTTTTTTTTTACGTTCTCTGGCATTGCGTGCAGCGCCGAAGCAGCAGCTCAGGGGTGGAAATATAGAGGGAGCAGAAGAGTTTTAATGTGAGACTTTTCACGGCGTGAGAGGTTGTACTTGTAGGCCAGCCACAGGTTAGCTTTTGATAGCTTGTCCAGAAGTGAGGGACTGATTCATTTTCCAAAGGAAGGAACAGAGAAGGGGGCCGGGTGAGGATGTTTCCTCAGAGGCCCAGTCCTCTGTTCTTAACGCTACTTCGCTGAGGCGGGAAATGGCGAATAGTATGAAAGAAATATATATATATATATATATATATATATATATATATATATATATATATATATATATTGTCCGTACAGTCTGCATTTCAAATTTTTACTTACGTCTTTTTTTTTTTTACGTATCCACAACTCCTTTTCCATTCAAGTATTTCTTCATATGTGCCATCTTGTTACCTGGTATTTCCAGTTTTAAAGAACTGTCTCTTTATATGTCTATATCTTTAACACTCATTCCCCCACTGGGAACTCCCTCAAGAAGAGTGACTATAGCAAAAGAGTCTCCATAACTGGTGAACTCCATTGCTGCTTCTTAGCCTTTGGTGCCTCACCCGTAATAGGCCAGTGGCATAGGACAACTCTTAACAGTGTTTCCAGAGAACTGCTTTCATCTTAATGTATTAGATATGTTCAGAAACATTTTTGCTGTTGTAGTATTTCCTTTTGAACTCCTTTTTTACAAAATGGGTAATCCAATGGGTGTTAGTCCTTATTTAGATTTCTGGAAAGCTTTTGACATAGTCTTGTATCAAAGTTCACTGGCAAAAGTTAAGTGACATGTTATAGATGGTGTTGTATTTCAATAACTAACATGTAAAATAGTTGAAGATATAAATAAAGAATTATTAGGGGAGAAAGAACACTTCCCACGTATTAGGGGAGAAAGAACACTTCCCACGTATTCCCTGTGTGTCTTAGAAGACGAATAAAAGGGAAGGGAGCGGGTGGCTGGAAATCCTCCCCTCTTGTTTTTTTTCTTTTTTTTAATTTTCCAAAAGAAGGAACAGAGAAGGGGGCCAGGTGAAGATATTCCCTCAAAGGCCCAGTCCTCTGTTCTTAACGCAACCTCGCTAATGCGGGAAAGGGCGAATAGTATGAAAGAAAGAAAAGAAAAATATATATATATACCAATCTTGTGATTTATTAACCATAACTTTTGTATAGTGACATATTAAAAATTTTACTCCAGATGATATCGGAGGATGACTGATAAATTATGTACATCACAACTGTCACACATCCTACAGTGGTTGTAGAAATATGAGAGTATAAGCGAAGCACAGGGAAAACGTCCGTATTATTATTATTATTATCATTATTATTATCATTTTTATTATTATTATCATTATTATTATCACCATTATTGTTATTATTATTATTATTATTATTATTATTATTACTATTATTATTATTATTATTATTATTATTATTATTATTATTATTATCATTATTAATATTATCATTATTATTATCACCATTATTGTTATTATTATTATTATTATTATTATTATTATTATTATTGTTATTATTATTATCATTAATATTATTATCATTATTATTGTTATTATCACCATTATTATTATTATTATTATTATTATTATTATTATTATTATTATTATCATTATTATCATTATTATTATTATCATTATCATTATTATTATTATTATATAGAGTTCTCGCTGTGTTACGGTAGGGTTTCAGACTCCAGGTAAAATATTTTCCATTGTGTGGGTCTGTCCCCCCATTAACCTGGGTTGTCTGTTTGGTATTTTCTCGTGTGTGAATTGGCTTGTATGTTTACCTTCATCAATAATCTCCGAGTTTGTCGCCCTTGACTGGAGCGTCCGGCTGCTAAATGCAGTGATGAGTTTTACCAAGACAGGAAGGCGTGTGTGCAAGTAGGAAGGAAGGAAGGTGAGTGGTTTCTGGTGAAAGGGAGTGCGCGCCAGGGGGCGTGAGGTGTGTCACCAAGGCTGTTGTACTTGTTCAGCTTCCGGTGTGGTGACAGAGGTAAATACGAGGAGCTTGAAATCAAAGGGGACGGTCTACAGGTCGCCTGGGTGATGGGGGGGATCCGAGAGGTGAGCCATTTGCTGTTTGCAGATGAGACGGCTCTGGTGGCAGACTCCAAAGGGAAAGTCTTCAGAACCCGGTGTCAGAGTCTGGCAAGCGTGTGTAAAACGATAAGGTTGAGTGTTGATGTGAAGCAACTGTAATGAAGTGCAGCAGGAAGGAAGGAGGGAGACAGGAGGGTGTTTGAATGCAGATTTAAATAGAGGACGTAGAGGGAGTAGTTAGTGTTAGATAGAGAGAGTTTTGAGTGTTAGATAGAGGGAGTAGCGAGTGTTAGTTAGAGGGAGTAGCGAGTGTTAGATAGAGGGAGTATCGAGCGTTAGATAGAGGGAGTAGCGAGTGTTAGATAGAGGGAGTAGTGAGTGTTAGATAGAGGGAGTAGCGAGTGTTAGATAGAGGGAGCAGCGAGTGTTAGATAGAGGGAGTATCGAGCGTTAAATAGAGGGAGTAGCGAGTGTTAGATAGAGGGAGTAGCGAGTGTTAGATAGAGGGAGTAGCGAGTGCTCCATACTTCACAGGGTCAGGGAGAGGCGGGTCAGGGCCTGGGTACGTTGAAGGCCGCAGCGAGTGAGCATTACCAACGTCTGTATGTGCTCAAAGTTCAAGGTTAGCAGCACCAGTGCCGCCGTGCTCAGAAGATCGTCCCGTTGTCGTCACTGATGTGTTCTCTGATGGAAATAGGAAGAAAAAAAATTAGATATTCCAAAGTTTTTTTTTTTATGTTTCCATGTAAACGGTAAGAGAAAAAAATTAGATCTCCCGCCCCCCCCATATCCCTTACAGAAAGGCAATCCCTGAAGGGAACCCCGACCTGATATTTTTTTTTTCATTTCTTTTTTTCAAAATTTTTCTTTTGATGAAAAGGTTCCCGGAAAACATTATACCTTTTTCTACGGTTGGTGACCTCTGGGTGTGGAGAAGCAAGCTGGGTGGATGGTGGGCAGGTGGAGGTGGGCGCTGTCGCCCGGCCTGACGGTCGACATCCGGTGGTGGGTCGGACGGTGGGCGAGGGAGGATATACCTGCCAGGTGGCTGCAGGTGGCCTGGCTGGCCACGTGTTCGCCGCCCACCCGCCCGTTCGCCGCCCACTTCACGAGAAACAGGGAGGGCCTGGGCGGGTCAGGGGGCGAGGGGCGGGGTTAAGGGAGACGCACACATGAGGCGTCCACACACTCACGGTCATGGTCGTGCCAGGGGGGGAGACATTCTACCCCAGAGAGAGAGAGGGAGGGAGACACTCTACCCCAGAGGGAGGGAGGGAGGGAGACACTCTACCCCAGAGGGAGGGAGAGAGACACTCTACCCCAGAGAGAGGGGACGAGACACTCTACCCCAGAGAGAGAGAGGGAGGGAGACACTTCACCCCAGAGAGAGGGAGGGAGACTCTCTACCCCAGAGAGAGGGATGGAGACACTCTACCCCAGAGAGAAGGATGGAGACACGCTATCCCAGAGAGAGGGATGGAGACACTCTACCCCAGAAAGGGTGGGAGGGAGAGAGACACTCTACCCCAGAGAGAGGGATGGAGACACTCTACCCCAGAGAGAGGGAGGGAGACACTCTACTCAGGAAAGAGAGTGAGACACTTTACCCCAGAGAGAGGGAGACACTTTACCCCAGGGAGAGGGGGACGCTCTACCCCAGAGAGAGGGAGGGAGACACTTTACCCCAGAGAGAGGGAGGGAGACACTCTACCCCAGAGAGAGGGATGGAGACACTCTATCCCAGAGAGAGGGATGGAGACACTCTTCCCTAGAGAGAGGGATGGAGACACTCTTCCCCAGAGAGAGGGAGGGAGACACTCTACCCAGGAAAGAGAGGGAGACACTCTACCCCAGGGAGAGGGAGACACTCTACCCCAGGGAGAGGGGGACGCTCTACCCCAGAGAGAGGGATGGAGACACTCTACCCCAGAGAGAGGGATGGAGACACTCTACCCCAGAAAGGGAGGGAGGGAGAGAGACACTCTACCCCAGAGAGAGGGATGGAGACACTCTACCCCAGAGAGAGGGAGGGAGACACTCTACTCAGGAAAGAGAGTGAGACACTTTACCCCAGAGAGAGGGAGACACTTTACCCCAGGGAGAGCGGGACGCTCTACCCCAGAGAGAGGGATGGAGACACTCTACCCCAGAGAGAGGGATGGAGACACTCTACCCCAGAAAGGGAGGGAGGGAGAGAGACACTGTACCCCAGAGAGAGGGATGGAGACACTCTACCCCAGAGAGAGGGAGGGAGACACTCTACTCAGGAAAGAGAGTGAGACACTTTACCCCAGAGAGAGGGAGACACTCTACCCCAGGGAGAGGGGGACGCTCTACCCCAGAGAGAGGGATGGAGACTCTCTACCCCAGAGAGAGGGATGGAGACACTCTACCCCAGAGAGAGAGAGAGAGAGAGAGAGAGAGAGAGAGAGAGAGAGAGAGAGAGAGACGGGACGGATGTGTCAGAGTAAAGAGAGGGAGTAACTTCTCCCAGTTGAGGAGGGGGGAGGAGGTTGTCATGAGACGGGAGACGAATGATGGGGAGAAATGGGTGGCCAAGGATTTTGTCTAGACTGACCCCCAGGGCCTGTGGCGGTGGTGGTGTCTGGCTTAGTGATTGGTGGAGAGTGGTCTTGTAAAGCTACCTGACTGGTGAAGAGTGGTGTGTAACGCTACCTGATTGGTGGGGAGTGGCCTGTGACGCCATCTCATTGGTGGAGAGTGGCATCTAACACGACCAGTGTGGTTGGGACTGATCTGTTCAGACGGCCTGTGTTCTGGACGAGACTTCTCTCTCTCTCTCTCTCTCTCTCTCTCTCTCTCTCTCTCTCTCTCTCTCTCTCTCTCTCTCTCTCTCCCTTCTCCTGTAACCCCTTCCCTCCTCTCCTCTCCCTCCCCTTGAAGAGACTTGCAAGTGGGGGAGGACGAAGGGAAGTCAGATCTGGATACCCCCTTCCGCACCTCCCCCCCCCCCCCCTTCACCAGCTGAGTTCCTAGCTTCGTCTCTTCGTTGTATGTCAACTGACTGTTATATTTCTCTCTTGTGTCTCCCTGATGATGTGATTATTACACGAAAGTGCACTTGGGAACTTTTCGTGTTTCATTTTCCCCGTGGACTCATAGGAATATCTTGATCACGCGCAAAATTGTGATCCTTTCCAACATATATATATATATATATATATATATATATATATATATATATATATATATATATATATATATATATATATCTTGGCTCGACAATTCTTCGGTGTGTCATTCCCGTGTTCACAGTTCGAATGGAAGTATTGAGCGGGGTGATCCGTCCGGCGTAACACCAGAGGGCAGTGGAAATGCGTTTGCTTGGGCGAAATATTTACACACCCGGCATTAAAATGTGCTGTTGGGGGGGGGGGGGGGGGGGGCAGCTGGAGAGGTACTGCAAAAAAAAGAAAAAATCCTGTCCTTTTTTTTTCACCTCTCGGCTACAGTGACGAATGATGCCGTGTCTGTGGCTGAATGAATTGGATGATATCAAATTATTGAAAGGCATCCACCATTCCAGTCGTCATATATCCTCTACCAGGTCAGTTGACACAGCAGACTGTGTGTGTGTGTGTGTGTGTGTGTGTGTGTGTGTGTGTGTGTGTGTGTGAGGGACTAGATGATTGATGGTGTGTTCTCTGGACTGCACCTGACTGGTAACGGAGGTGTAGTGTGCTCAAGTACCACATTGGAGGGGTGATTTGAGTTACCCCGAGCAGCGACACCCAGAGTTACCCAGCCGTCTCTCTCTCAGTGACCAGTGGTCTTTGATCTCACACTGGGTCCCTCTCTCCTCTCGTCAGGCGTCGATAGAAGTGTTCCCTTTGTGGATCCGTATTGAAATATCAGGATTTGACAGTGTTTCGATAACATATTGAGGGGGGGGGGGGGTTATATCCCTTCCCTGTTGGACATTAAGGTAAGGCAAGCTTGCCTGAGGTTTCATCCGCGCCCGGGGATCGAACCAGGGTCCTCTTGTTTGCGAGCGCCAGTACGCCAAACAGTTCGCTGCAGGTTCTGCAATAATGAGTAGTGTAAAATGAGTTTCCTCTGTTTGAAGTAGCACTGGTTGGCGGCAGGAGGAGATACCGTGCGAACAGCGGCCCGTGTTGCTGGGTTTGGTGGAAGTTGCGGGATAACTGTTCAACTGTTGTTGAGTTCTGGATGGTTTGTATTATTGATGACGTTGCTGGGGAGGAAATTATGAAGCAGTGTAACGCGCCAGGGACTTTGTCGTGTCCTATTGGGCTCCCAGGCCCAAGACTGTATATATATATATATATATATATATATATATATATATATATATATATATATATATATTCAAACGATCGTCTTTTTCCGTATTAGTGAGGTTGCTCCAGGAACAGACGAAGAAAGATCGCATCCTCTGACATTTATTCTCTAGCTGTCCTGTGTAATGCACCGAAACCACACCTTCCTCTCCACAACCAGGCCCACAGACCTTTCCATGGGTTAACCCTGACGCTTCATATGCCATGGTTTAGTTCACTGACAGTACGTCACCCACTGTATACCACATCGTTCCAATTCACTCATATCCCGTGCACACCTTTCACCCTCCTGCTTGTTCAGGTCACGATCGCTCAGAATCTTTATCGCTCCATCCTTCCATCTCCAATCTGGTCTTCCCATTCTCCTTGTTCTCTCCACTTTTGACACGTATTTCCTCTTTGTCAATCTTGCCTCACTCATTGTCTCCATATGTCCAATACATTTCAGCGCACACTTTTCAGCTCTCTCAACCACACTCTTTTTATTATCACATCTCTTTCTCCCCCTTCCGTTACTTAATCGATCAAACAACCTCACACCTTATATTGTCCTCAAACATTTAATTTTCAACACATCCACCTTCCTCCGTACAACCCTACCTATGGCCCATACCTCGCACCTATTTAATATTGTTGGGATTGCAGTACCTTTAAACATACCCATTTTTGCTCTCGCAGATAACGATATCTCTTTCCACACATTCTTCAGCGCTCCCAGACCTTATTTAGCCCCCAAGCTACCCTATGACTAACTTCTGCTTCCACGATTCCATTCACTGCCATGTTCACTTGCAGGTATCTAAAACACTTCACTTCCTCCAGTTTTTCTCCAGTTTTTCTCCATTCAGACACACACCCCAACTAACCTGTCCCTTAACCCTGCTGATCCTGATAACCTTGCTTTCATTCACGTCTTTCTCTTTTCACATTCGCTTTCAAACTTAGTCACTATTCTGCACTTTCTCACTCGAGTCTGCCACCAGTGGTATATCATCTGCAAACAACTGACCCAGTTCCCAGGCCCTTACATCCCCTCCGGACTTGCACACTCGCCCCCTCTCTCCAAGATTTCCAGATCCGTCAATGCCACATACAAATCCATCTGTTTCTCTTAAGTATTTCTCACACACATTCTTTAAAGCACACACATGATCCACACATCCTTTACCACCCCTGAAAATTCAATACTACCCTACCATATATATATATATATATATATATATATATATATATATATATATATATACATATATATATATATATATATATATATATATATATATATATATATATATATATATATACCTATGAGTCCACGGAGAAAATAAAACACGATAAGTTCCCAGGTGCACTTTCGTGTAATAATCACATCATCAGAGGAGATACAAGAAAGAAATATTTGTCCGTTGATATACAGCGAAGAGACATATTTCTTTCTTGTATCTCCCCTGATGATGTGATTATTACACTAAAGTGCACCTGGGAACTTATCGTGTTTTATTTTCCCCGTGGACTCGTAGGAATATACTTGATCACGCGCAAAATCGCGATCCTTTCCAATATATATATATATAAAACCTGTCATTACGGTACTGATTGTTATTGTTACTAGTAGTAATAATGATGATAATGATATTGATAATAATAATGATAAGGATAATAATAATGATAATAATAATAATAATAATGATAATAATAATAATAATAATAATAATAATAATGATAATATTATTATTATTATTATTATTATTATTATTATTATTATTATTATTATTATTATTATTATTATTATTATTATTGTTATTATTATTATTATACGTTTCTACTAATATCCTCATTTTATTCATTGCCAGTGACGAAGTTCATACTGATCATTGTATTGTGATAGTATATAGTCTGATGGAACGGCGTTCGAACGTTTGGGTAATTCTCCCAAAGCATCTTATTTGCATGGCTACATCACGTGTTCCTTTGCCAGCAGTGATTCCTGCTATGGTTCGGACATATAGCCATACTGAGGTGCACATGGGAAGGCCAGGGATCAGGAGACGTGATGGCCTGTTTCGACGTTATCTGCTGGAGGATTGTGATCTGTTGTCCAGAAGATTTGGTTGTGTGGGGGGAGTGAGGCGACATGAGACAGTGTGTGGGTATGGAAGTGAGGCGGGCAATACAGGCGGCGGGGGAGGCTAGGGTAGCACCCCTGCCAGGGAGGTCACTGGCCACGGAACATTCGTCACGGTTTGACTGTAAGACAGAGAGGGAAGAATATAAATGAGGGACGGGGAGGAAGGGGCGTAGGGTGACGAGCAAGGTCGTGGGGTGACGAACAGGGGCGTGGGGTGACGGGCAGGGGTCGTGCTGGGGTAGCGTGACGGGAAAGGGCGAGAGCTGGGGTAGGGTGAGTTAGAGGGATTGGGGGATGGATAGACGTCGCTACGGGTAGGGTTAGAGGCAAGGATAGGGTGAGTGCCTCGGACAGGGCTAGGGGAAGGTCCGGACGAAGCATGTGCTCGCTGCCTGATACATACAGAACTGTGAGGAAGATTAATGAAAGAATCAGTAATTGATAAAACTCGGTGATGTAGGGTAAAAGGTTAAGGGAAGGGAGTGAAGAATCCAATATGATACAGTGAACGTTGTGGGGGTGGTGTGTTATGGTGTGAGGTGTTGGTGCGGTGTGGCGTGGTGTGAGGTGTTGGTCTGGTGTGGAATGGTGTGAGGTGTTGGTCGGGTGTGGTATGGTGTGAGGTGTTGGTGTGGTGTGGTATGGTGTGAGGCGTTGGTGCGGTGTGGTATGGTGTGAGGTGTTGGTGTGGTGTGGTGTGGTGTGAGGTGTTGGTGCGGTGTGGTATGGTGTGAGGTGTTGGTGCGGTGTGGTATGGTGTGAGGTGTTGGTCGGGTGTGGTATGGTGTGAGGTGTTGGTGCGGTGTGGTGTGAGGTGTTGCTGCGGTGTGGTGTGAGGTGTTTCTGCGGTGTGGTGTGGTGTGAGGTGTTGGTCTGGTGTGGTATGGTCATTCGTGCGACTCCGTTTGGAAATGACCAGATTATATATCTACACTGTGTGCTACATGTTACACATTTCATCAGTATAGTTATTGCGGCTTAGGTAGAAATGTGTGTGTGTGTGTGTGTGTGTGTGTGTGTGTGTGTGTGTGTGTGTGTGTTTAAATCAAGGTGAGAAAATAGGCAGTTTTTTTTTTTTTAATTCATCAGGGAACCATTTTCCGTTTTTCCGGGTGAAGTCCGTCTCGTGGACGTCAAGTTGAGAAAATGCTTCAAACAGCACAAAATTATTCAGGCGTATTTTTTTTTCCTCTGTTAAACCTCTTAGTCAACGTTAACTTTACCATGAGTTTGTTGGAATAAAAAATGAAAGTTTCTGGAGGAATATATATATATATATATATATATATATATATATATATATATATATATATATATATGGACCTTCATGGTGTAGATGTTAGCGTTACTGACCATGCCGCATTCACCCGTTCAGATGTTCAGCAACGTGTCATGTATTCGGGTAGAGAGCCAGACGAGAGCAAATGCTTACGTTCTTAAAGACTTGATCTTCGCGAATGTTCTCCTGCCGTCTTTGATGTTACCAGTTCAGTAAGCTGGTGAGACTGGTTGATATTACTCGGTACACGAAGCAGCTTTTACACTACAGGTTACGCTGTGGACCTGATGCAACGTACAGTATTCTGCGTATGCCGTCCGGATAATAGATGTGGTATATGTTTACACACAGGTGTGTTACCAGGGCTCGTTGAAAACGTCAGTGCGTCCGCTTCTAACATCCTCTCGTTCGTTACGTTTTCGAGTCCGTTACACATCGTGACAGGTGTAATAATACACCGGGTCAGCTGAACCCGTACCAGTAACACACTTCGCTACACGCTGGCTTAAACTACGTCACGGGTCACCTGCGTCTCTCCTAACAAGGCATATTCTTCTCAAACATGTCACGAGTATTTTATTTTTCTTCCTTTTCGTGCAATGTCAGCGTAAACATCTCCTTCTTAATATAGTGTAGAGCATAGCATTATCCCTCTCTGAATATCCTGAGAATATAGGAAAAGGGAAAATATTCACGAGGTGGCAATGTGGCGGAGGAATGTTTTGACAGTTGATGATGGCGGAGCGTCTGACGCCTTTAGAAAGAAGCGGACTTCAGGGAGTGAGGCGGTTCGGTTTGGTGTGTCACTCAAGCACAGGGACGCGCAACTTCTTCACCAGCACGATGATCGTAAAGTAGCGTCGCCCCCTCATCCATTCTCTCTCTTACGCAAGGCAGAAGACCCCGGCAGGAGACGTCCCGTCGCTACTGCGCCGGACCTTTTGTCTCCTGCCGGAAGAAACGAACGAGACGCACCGCCACTTTACGATCATTCGTTCCCCCCCACAGCGGGACGCGCGCTGCCCGCCCGTCTCTCTTCCTCTGGTCACCGACTTTACCTTATGTAAACTGCTGGGCAAATATCATGAAACTCGAGACGGTTATTTGATATTTATTGCATATCGGGAGGAAAAGAAAAGGATATTTCCTGACCATCGTGTGCGAGGATATGTTTTTCTATCTCCTCGGGAAGGTGTACTGATCTAACCTGGTCTCCAAGGGTAACTTGAAGCTTCCTGGCGAGACTCGCACGGCGGACGAGGCTCAGGTGACCTTAACCTGAGGTTTAAGACGACTTGGTAACTCTCGTCGTCTAGCTGCACTGCACACAAGTCGAGCGTAAAATATTTGTAGCAACTTTTCTCGGGGAAATTCAAGTCAAATGAGATTCATTGTAAAGGATCGTGT